>NW_010921739.1:7856-70015 GCF_000633955.1 Camelina sativa
AAAAAAAAAAAAAGGTTATAAATATTAGAAAACAGAAACTGCATAGTGTAGACAAAGTTGACAGTAACCTTTTTTTTTCTCTCCTTAATAAACTGTCAAAATCAATAACCATTTATCTGTTCTAACGATTAATTACATTTTGATTTTCGTCTTATAAAAATTGAAAAAAAAACGATTAGAATGTTTTCTCACATAAAAATTGAAACTGTCAATGCAAACGTTAGGAGCAAAAAAAAAAAAAAACTCCAATAGAATTCAATTATCTACATATGAACAAAAGAGATGGAGCAAAAACTATTAAAACAATAAAACCCTAGAACGTATTTGTTTTTTTGAGTCCGGATATATAGTTAAAGTTGAAAGTGACTATTACTTTTTTCTGATGCTATTATTATAGAACAGATAATGAGCGAAATAATGCTAATATATTATTTTTACCTATGGAAGAAATATGGGGTTCTTGCTGACGTGATAGTCAAAAGTCAAAACCATTTCTTTTACGTGAACGCGTTAACTTATTAATATGCTTTTTCTTCTTTCTATTGGGTTCCCTTATATAGTTTTGGCTTTTGGTTTGAAACATACTTTGTTAGTTCACTTTGGTGATATGTTTAAACATTTGTTGTTAAGGTGTGATGTTTATAATATATTAATACATTACAAATAATGACAGAAAAAAGTTTTAATTTTGAATCGATCAGGTACGGATAACGGTTTATACTGCATTGATATATTTCTTGAATTCTTCTATCGAGATTGATCAAATTGTAGAAGAAAAAAGAAACTTTATACAAATATCTTATTATATAAAGTTTGATGTCAAAATTACTCAGTACAAAATCGTGACACGTGTCAAATATATTGATTAGATGTTGACACGTGTCAAAAAAAACTTTTTTATAAACGTAGCAAGTCAACTAATTATATTTACAAAATTTTAGATGTTTATATTTTAATTTTTTAAAAAAATCAGAAAGGAAAACTAACAAAATCAATATATTTTCCATTGTATGCTAATTATATTATAGCTGTGTTCTCAATAAAATTTGACATCTGTAAGCAAAAACTTAATTTATTAAGCATGTATATTAATCAATAAATACAAGATCGTGACATGTATCAAATATATTGATTAGATGTTGACACGTGTCAAAAAACATTATTTTTTTATAAACGACAGCTAATTATATTTACATAATTTTCATGTTTATACTTTAATTTTTTTTTTCTAAATCAAAAAAGAAAACTAACAAAGTCAATATATTTTCCATTGTATGCTAATTATTTGATAGCTGTGTTCTTAATAAAATTTGACATGTATCAGCAAAAACTTAATTTATAAAGCATGTATATTAATCAATAAATAATGAATAACAAAGTTAAAAAGAATGACATAAATTATTTAACATAATTTTAGTCAGATAAAAATTGTATTTATCATTGTAATATAAATTTTTATTGTAAGTAACTATACAAAACCTTGAAAGAATAATGAACTTTAAGAAAAATTCAATACTTGATGTGTATTAGTATAGTTTTACATGTTTATGTCATTTAAATGTGATTTTACGATGAAATAAATAATTAAATGTGATTATTAAACTAAATGACTAAAGATGAAATTTATTTAGATTAAAAAAAATTTCAAATATTAATATGTATCATTTAGAAAAATATATTTAAGAATATTAGTAATTATTTAATGTTTGATTTATAATTTCAACACATGTATTTTTTTGTAATGCACATGTCAAAATATAAGATAATTTGAAATAAATTATAATTTATGGGAATAAATCTTCAGTTATTTGATGAGAATGTCTCAATATCTTTATATATGTTTTTATTTTATAAATTTCACTCATTTAAAATTGATTAAGACATGAGGTAAAATTCGTACTTATGAGATAAAAACATAACATATATATATCTTAATTACGTTGCACAAAATATATATATATATATATATATATATCTTAATTAATGGTGATTCAGATTTTTGTGAATTATATTTTATTAATTTTTATTTGTATTTTCAATTCTTACTAAGATATAGATTTGATATGATGTAATAATTGTGTTTGATATAAAATATTTATTTTTATGCATTAAGATAAAATGTGTAATTAAACTTAAAATATGATTTATTATGATGGTATATATATATATATATGTATATATAAATGGTACTCCCTGTCCTATAAGAGTTTTTGTGTAAAAGCACAAAAATTAATAAACAATAATAATTATGTCATTTATAAAACTTCAACCAATAGGAAAATTTATTGCATATTTTAGTCAGATATTGTTATAGTAAAAAAAATTGTACATAGAAATTTGAGAAAATATTATAAAATAGAGCAAAAAAAGCCTTAAAACTCTTATATAATGAAATTGAGAGAGTATTAAAATGAAATATGAGAGGTTCATATTCAATATTAAAATGTTACAAGATAATATCTAAAACATGTATATTACTACTTAATTATTCTTAATAATTTTTTTAAAAATTTTATCCGCGTAATAACGCGAGCCTTATCTAGTCTCTTATAAAGCCCATATAACTAATTATAACAGTCCATCCCAACTTGGAGCACTTAAGTGGATTGGTTTTATGGTTTTGATCCACAACGGGACGAAACAATGTAATGAGGAAAAAGTAAAAAAATTTAGTTACTATTTTCAAAGGTAGTAATTCGGAAATAGAAAGAGTAATTTCCACAAAATAGTAGGAAGAGTAATTCGGCATAGAAAGTTGGAGACACGATATATTTTCAAAGTCTTGCGAATTCTTTAAATATTCTGAAAATCCATGTCGTTTAGAACAGATCCAATAGATATATGTGGAAACAAAATTATGATGATGCCATGAAAGTAAAATCAAAATAAAAAAGATTCAAACTTCATTAAGATAAAAGTAATCTAAGAATCAAATTAGATAAGCTCATGAAGAATTTTATTGTGCCATAAGGTCCAAAAAGGAGAGTGATTTAAGTTGTCACCAAGTAGGCAATGATTCATGATTCAAGAAAACTACTCTTAAGGCTACCTTACATTTCTATTGTAAACAAAAATTTATATGAATTTCCACTTGCTAAAATTTTAGTTACATGGACTAATAGAGTTCTCATCAGATTATTTTTGAGCTTCTTGTGGATCTTCTAATAATAACCGACGAAATTGCAAAAAGGATGAATAAAGAATATACAAAAAAAGAATCCGATAAACTAAGTGTCAACATAAAAATAACATTTAAACCCGTCCAATATCCACTATAAACCCTTGTTTTAGAAATCGCTAAGCGCTAGTCAGACGGTTGGGATGGGCCTAGCGACTAGCGAGAAAATCACAAAAATACATGGATTAATCGGGGACTAGTTTTAGGGTTATTATATTGAATTAATAATAAATTAAAAATATATAGTATTAAATATATGTATAATTCTGTTTATGTGAAAAGAAAATTATCAAATAAAATATAAAGCTATAATATTGTCTTTAAAATTACGGTAAACACATAAAAACGTAACTTTTTAAAAAAAATTATGATTTTTTTTTTGTACTAAATAAAAAAAAAGAAAATTATGATTTTAATTAAAAGTTTGTACATTAGTTATTGTAAAAACATCATAAACTCTTAATTTAAATGTTTAAATAACAAAAAAAATATATATTTGGCTTATATTTGGCTCTAAAAATAATCGGTATATACAAAATTAAACGGGAATTAATCGGATTATACGATATAATTGGATAATCGATGCTAGGCGGATATTAATCATTAATCGAGACAGAGAAGATGAGCCTAGCGATTTCATGGAGCGTAATCAGTACTAGGCACGGATTTTTAAAACAGGACTATAAACTAAGAGTCGGCATAAAAATACCATTTCTTATTAAAAAAACATATTACAAAAAAAAAAAACTCACATGTCGTATATCCTTTACGTGTACTATTATACAAAGAAAGATACTCTAAGATCCTAAATAGTATTCGGTTTAATTCTAACAGTGAAGGTCATGATTTGGAAATGTAGTCTAAAATTACATATTAGTTAAGATAATCCAAATAAAAAAATCTAAAATTACAGATATGTAATTAAGATAATCCAAATTTAAACAACGTGAAATCAAATGGTGGACTGATTTATGTGCATATGTGATGAAAGGCTTGCCTAGCAATCTAAGCACAAAGATTTGGAGTTGTTCCACTAATTAATGAGAAATGGATCCTAATTAGCCATAATTTTTGTGATTAATAGAAAGCAAACATTAGAGAAAGCAATCATCAGCGGAAACTCAAATGTATTTTGTAGAATTATTATTAAATTTATTTTGTTCTCGACGAAATAAATAATACTGGTCTTTTAGTTTATCATTTTCTCTAATCTCTATTATCTTCTTCCGAAGAGGTTGATCCTTAAATAATCCTATTCATGGAAAATTCATACGCGTCGGTCTTTACACTGTTTAATATTGGAAGTTGGATCCAAAGAAGAAGGAAGAGATCGTGTGAATGACCCCTTCGCCTTCAGCAATGGAAGGAGTATTATTACAAGAAGATCGGTAAAGCTTGGGAGAGACGTTATTTGTTCTATGGACCGCTGTCCACCATGAACAAGTAAGTCCACCATGATTTCAGCCATGGCTAATCTTCTAAAACTATGATCTCGAACTTACCGCGGTAAAGAACAACTCGGAGCTGAAAAAACTGCTTACAACAACGTCAAGTAAGTCCATTATTGTGATTGAAAACAGACTTAGATTGTTTTGTAGAATTCACCGCAACCGAATCAAGAAAGAGAGCAACTCAAGGGAAAGATATCAAAAAGATGATAAAGACGAAAACTCGGTTACACTCTATGGGCTAATCAACTTCATTGATGGTATTTGGTAGGCTTGCGGACAAGAAAGGATTGTTGTATTCACAACAAACCACTTGGAAAACCTTGATCCAGATTTGATCAGGAGAGGAAGAACTGATAGGCACATTGAGTTGTCTTACTGCACTTACGCAGCGTTCAGGATTCTTGCCAAGAATTACCTGGATCTTGATGGTGATGATGCTCATCCCTTATTCAGAGAAATCAAGGCTTTGTTGGAGAAGACTCTAGAGGAAAAGAAGGACAATCAGAAAAGCCGACAAAAAAAGTTCAAAATATTTGGTTGAAGATTACTATTTAGCTCAATCTCGTTTGATGAACTTAAAAGCGTATTTTGTTTTTCTTTTACTATTGATTCCACAATGTTTGAGTTTAACAGGTATAACCCTTTCTCTAATAATAAAAGAACAACGTAAGAAGATATATACAATTTGGTGAATTGAGAAACTGAAAGAGAGAAACTAACTTAAATTGCAGGGTACAAAATCTTAACTATAAAGGACATATGAATTAAGGATTGTCCCACCATGTGAAGTCCATGAAGGGTTTTGAGTTGGGAAAGCTAACTGCGCCTAGGATTATGTTTGCTAGCCAAGTGATCGCAACGGTCGTGCTTGGAATTCATGGTGACGCTTTTAAGTTTCTTCTTGTTATACAGAGCATATAACATTGAAAACCCTAAATGGCTAGTTTTAAAAAAATTACTGCTGTTTCTTATTCATACATTTTAGTATTTAATTCAATCCCTTGGATGCTCCAATGGGTTTGAGCGGGGAAAGCTTGGCTTCGCCTACGACTAGGTTTGATTACCAAAGTGATCGGAATGGTCGTCCCATGGATTCTTGCTGACGCTGTTAAGTTTGTGTTTTTCACAAAACGTATGACATTGGAAACCCTAAACGGCGAATTCACAAGGCTCCTTACGCCTTGATTTACAGAAACATGGCAATTCTACGGGTGCAAGGCTTCTCTGCTGATACAAATCTTGTGCTTAGGTTGGACTTGCGTAGATTTGGTCACCATTTTAGTTTTTGTTTTGTTGATCATACAGATTATTTCCCATAAAGTAACGGACCTTCACATTATATAAAACACGTATGACAAAACAAAATCAATCTTATATGTCGGATAAAGTTACGAACGATATATAACATTAAACCAGCCAAAAAAAAACATTTATTGATAAATATTGCAACATAGCATTATATTATCGATATCTACTATTCTATTTCTAGAAAAAACCATCATGAAATATTTCATAAAAAGCAAAAACCAAAAGAGTTTGTTCAATAAAAAACCAAAAGAAAGAATAAGTTATAAGCATGATATAAATAGTTAAATATTAGAAGTGGGTTTAATCTGTCTTAGGCTGTGATTGGAAACAGCCATATGCGGAATTCAAAGCGTTTTTTTTGTGAAAAAAGCAACCTTTACACCAATCATAAGTATTCCTTTGAATAAAGCTTTGGACCGCTTTCCTAAAGAGAAGCACAATTTACCCAGCGGTTTTCAAGACAAAAACGCCAATATATATATATATATATAGAATATCATAGATTTTAATAATAATAATAATTATATACTTTTTTATCCACATAATACCTATACAACTAATAAATAAAAAATAACTTCTTTGTATTCTCTTTCTTATTCAATTAATTTTTAGAATGCATTAAAAAAACAAAATCATTTCTAATAATAGATAGTAGTAATTTTAGTAGTATATATGCATATATAACCATTAATAAAACAAATAATAACCAACATAAGTTTTACCAAATTACTGTATGCTAAAGATATATTTTAATTTAAGCTATTAAAGATTCTCATAAATAATTTATTTCTTAAATGTGTTGTTTTTGAAAAATATGTGTTATTACTATTTTAATGAACAAAATTCACTTATTTACTTCAAAATAAATTTAAATAATAGATGAAAATATTATTTTATTAAAAATAACAATTTAAATTTATAACTATATAATATATCTGTTTCTTATTTATAAAATTATTATATCTTAAGAACTGCTTATTGTATAAAAAATATTTATTTGTTAATACAAAACAAACTAAAATATATAATTATATCAATTATTAATAATATAATATGAAATCCGCACCGCAAATAATTTACCACCAATCAAACAATCTTGTGTACCGCTTATTTTGGAATAACCGCACTTGTCCCGCAAATACATTTGTTCCGCACGTACCACAGTTGAACCGTACCGCACTAACAAATTTTTTCCCGCACTACTAAATCCGCGGTTACCATTCGGACCCTTAGTCTCCGACCTGTGCAACACCAAACACATACAGTTGCTAACATGGTGATGACCAATACAGCTACAAAGGATCCAATATATTGGATGAGAGCAGACTCCATATCGTTCTTCACCAACACACTCAAAACTCTGTTCTTTCTAACTTTTTTTCTCTTTTTTTTTTCCCTCCCTTTTTCCGAATGCAAATTGTAATACTGTATACTTAGGGGGTTTTATACGTGTATTTACATTTTTGTAAATAAATCGGTGAAATTTTTATTTTTTACATTTTCACATTTTTCACTATTAAGGAACCTTAACTAGGAAAACTAGAAATTTTACATTTTTTCGTTAACTAGCATTAACTACGAACACAAAAAGAAAATTTACAGTTTAAGTTAATATAATTTTATTGATTCGTCATGCACGCATCTAGTGTACAATATAGTGACAGTATAACTCTTAAACCTAGTTAATTAAGATTATTATTATTATTATTTGTTATTTTAATTAAGATAATTATCATCAATTGAAACAACTTGGAATCAAATGGTTCACCGATTTATGTGCATAAGTGATGAACGTTTTTTCCTACAAACCTAAGCATAGAGATTTAAAAGTTGTTTGAGAAATAGATCAAACCTTAGCCATAATTATTTTGATTTAGAAAAGAAAAAAAAGCAAACATGAGAAGAAAGACCGTCTTTGAAGTGATCGGTTTGTTAGTAGAGAAATACGTTTTATACTTTGAGCCTTTGAGGGAATTTTTGTGTGTTGATACTTTATGAGGCAATTTTTGGTTCAGTGGTGTCACTCGATCCTCAATGATTTTTAACACTGGCCTTTTAGTTATCTTTTTATAATTATCGACGGGTCATCGACCATTATTTGACACTGTTTAAAAATTCGTACCACGCAAGACTTTATAATAAAGAACAAAAATTATTAACAAATACACAAAGAAGAAAAAGAAAGTAAAAAAAGATTGTTTATCGGTGTTCATTCCGGTTTACGGATAAATTTAAAATAATTTATTTGACCGCTTATGTCATTAAAGTGCATATATTTTTTCGGTCAAAGGTCCCGAAAAAACTTCATAGTTAAGCGTGCTTATGCTGAAATAATTTCAAGATGAGTGATCTTCCAAAAAATGATTGTCGGAATTGTACGAGTGAGGACAAAACACAGGGATGTGGTGATTTATAGAGACGGTAAAGAAGTCTTTAAAGCCTCCTGGACATAGCAAACTGACCGTCGGATATGGGTGGGTTCACGAGCCTAGTGAGAGAATGTGAAGCCCACTAAGCGAGATGGATCTATGGGCTGAGAGTTGACATAGGGCCCAATAAGAGGTGGTGGTCGGGGCGTAACAAATAGTATCAGAGCTGCATCCAAACAAGTATGGAGTCGAGTGGGCTCACACTGTTGGGAGTGACAGTCTTGGTGCGCAACGAGGACGTTGCGGTCTGTTAGTGAGGATGAATTGTGACACTCTGGTTTGCAGATAGGTTTAAAATAATTGATTTGACCACCTATGTCACAAAAAGTGCATTTATCTTTCTGGTCAATGGTTCTAGAACTTCACTGTTAAGCGTGCATATGCTAGAGTAATTTCAGGATGGATGATCTTCCGGAAAGTGATTGTCGAACTATGCTAGTGAGGACAAAACAAAGAGAAATATCATGTGGTGGTTTGTAGAGATGGTAAACAAGTCTTAAAAACCTCCTAAACATAGCAAACCGACTGTCGAATATGGGTGGACTCACGAGCCTAGTGAAAAGACGTGAGGTCCATTAAATAAGGTAGGCTTATCAAACGGAAGTGGACATAAAACCCACTAAAAAGTGGCGATCAGGACGTTACACAAGTAATACTGATTGGCGAATCATTCAGAAGTATAGGCTCGAGCATGGGAGGTTTGTTAAGATCGAAATTACAGTATAAGTATAATAAGTTATTTACTACTCCTTCCGTTCCTAATTAATCCAATTTGTAAATAAAAAAAATTGCTTCAAAAAGATCTAATCTTTAAGTTTTTAAGGCAATATTAATTAATTATAACTATAATTTGTAAACTTCAAGAAAAACAATTGTGTATTATAGGTTTAAAGTTGTTGAAAATTGTTGACCAAAAAGAATGGTAGGAAATTATAAATTACAAAAAAAAAAAACAAGACATTTTTATTCAAGTTTTAAAATGTGTCAAAAAAAAAATGGATCAACTAGGAAGAGAGAAAGAGTATAAGGTTTTCGTTTAGCGTTTTAATATTTTTTACATACAATTAGTCAAAGTCATATAACACTAGAATCATTTTCTACCAAATTAACTTGATGGCAGATTAGTTTTTAAATTTTATTTTCGTAAATTAATTTCCTACCAAACTTACTAGGTAAAATATCCTTGGTCAAACTTTCAAGAATTGATTTTTAAAATTCCAAAAAGAGCCAATTGGTTCAAAGTATCCGTTACATTTGATTTAGGAGTTCATGTAACGTAACTAGTTACCTATATAAAGGACCTATTAGATCTCAAACGAAATTCATCAACAAAAACCATAGGAGTATATATAACACACGTTATACAAACAAATAAATACTTCAGAACCCAAAAACAAACTATGGAAAAGATCAAATCTTTAGTTGTTGTGAGTACCATCACAATAATTTTGTTGTTGGTCATTACAGGTTAATCAAACTTTCTCACTTTTCTTTAATAGTCTCTAAGCTATTTTGTAGCTTTCTTTAACTTCGACATTAACTATTATTTTATTTTATATTTCTAAGACATTAGATTTCTTTTCTAACTAAATTATTTACTTTGCAGAACAAGCAAGTGCAACCGGTCAAGATATTTTCTGTAATGGACCGTGCACTGACCCTGTGAAATGTGAGCAGTTGTGCAAGTCACAAGGTTATAATACATGGTTGTGTCAATCTATTGGAATTGGAACCAAGAGTTGTTGTTGCGTGCCAACAAAGAAGCAAATCTATGAAGAAACAGTACACCTGAACAATTAAACTACTTTCCACATAATCTTTTATTTTTATGACCATTATATATACAATAAGAACTAAAAATGTAAAAAAAGTAATTTATGAAAATTATAAGATATCGTTTTCTCCTTTTAACCACAGAAGCTATGCTAAAAATTTGTCTCATTATAAATATATTTTTGTATGTGGCATTGCTCTTACTCGTTTGAGAAGGGCCCATTACAGTATAATAGCAAATTTTAAATAATCATGTCTACGATGACATTTAAATAGCAGATTAGAATATGTAATAGCATATTAGGTACAATAACAGATGATAGCAGGTTTGTCCGAGAGTCTTAGGCTGGCATATACACAAATTTACAAAGGACAGTTAAACTTTACATATACGGTTTCATTTTCACCATGTTCACCTTTAACCCATAGGAATACGGATCCAAATTTTTTGTTTATGGTCATAAAGTAATAGTATGGTGAAGTCTTTAACCATTGAATTAAGTGTCACTTCAATTTATTGTTACATCTTGCGTTTGAATGATGCTGTTGATTTCCATGATCGTTTTTAAATGAAAATTTTACCAAAGACTTTTAATCTGACTCAAAAGATACAAGATCATCGTCAATGATCTGCCGTTATATGATTATTAAACTACTCTAAAGACCTATGTTGGATGGAAACTCTTTTTGAGGTGCGTTTCCCGTTTCCGAAACGTTTCGGAAACGGAAACTCGTGGAAACTCGGAAACAAGCCACATAAACACGTTTCCTAAAAATCCCAGTTTGGAAACACGATGGAAACTCCATTTCTGTTTTGGAAACATGTTGGAAACTCCGTTTCCGTTTTGGAAACGCGAAGGAAACTCTTTTTTATAATTTTGAAATTTAATAAATAAATAATATAATTTTAACTTTTAAATAATATGTTACCTGTCTATGATCAACTCTGCAATAAATAATATAATTTCAACACAAACAGTCTATGATCAACTCTGCAATAATATGTTACAGTTTTTAATTAAACTATTTAATATTTATGTTGTTTCAGAATTTTTTTTATTATGATTTTTATGTTTAGGGATTTATTATATCTATATTATATATATATACGTTTCATATACGTTTCCATTACCTATTTTTCAAAAAAACCCGTTTCCAGTTTCTGAAACGTTTCGTTTCCGCGTTTCCGTATCCGTTTCCATGCAACATAGCTAAAGACTATATATAAACTGTCAACAATTGATTTATTTCTATCTATATATCTCTAAATTGTTGACTAATGATAAAATTAATTTGGGTGTGTACTAATTGTTATATATTTTGTAATTCTTTATATATCTAAATTTGTCAACAATTGATTTATTTCTTGACTTACCTCCCTTTACCATTGGACTTGAAAATTCGGAAAATAGAAAAACACAATCTTGAGTTTTATTTCTTGTGAAAATACATCCTTGTTTATGTTGATGTTTTTTCTTTTTGTCAACCAAACACTAATTAGAAAGTTATGTTGATGTTTTATATATAGAGTCCTCATCATATGTATAAATATTGTAACAATCAAGAAGTTGTACAAGTAGTTTCTTATATCTTTCAAGAATCCCCTACCCCGAGAAAATCTATAAACTTCGGGGGTATTTTGGCCTTTGTATCGTTTGCTTTTGATGGTAATGATGATGATGATGGTTGAGAGATGGGGACATGCGGTGTGAACATTGCCAAGGAAACTGTAGGGATCAAGTTAGAAAAGTGGTGATGACGAGCTGAGTATTCCATTGCTTCTGTGAGATGCTTCGATCTGAGGTAATTGGTTGTTTCCTCTTGTGGTATCTTCAAGCTAGAGTTATTTATCTTTGTGTTTTCATCACGTACACTATCTATAAACCCTAAAACAGAATCTATGAGATCGTTAGTTTTAAAAAAGAGACACAAACTAAACTCAAGAACAAATATTGAATCTTTTCTCTCACCTTCTGTTTTGTCATTGGCAGTTACTTGATGAGGAGGAGTTGATGGCTTTTTCAGTTTTTGTTTCATAAGTTTGTCCCACTGGTTATGCACTTCTCTATCTGTCCTTCCATGAAAACGCCTAGCGATCTTAGACCATTTGCTACCTAATTCTTTGTGAGCTTCGAGTAGCTTTTTATTTTCCTCATCACTAAAAGCATCATCGTTGATCCTTGGATCCAGATGGTTAAACCACCTTGATCTACAAGTCTTAGCTTTCACACACGAAAACGAAGAAAATAATTCAACTTTCAGAGAAACAAAAACCCTAAGATATATATATACCTCAAGCAAAAACAAAAAGCACATTTCTGACCAGTTCTTCCATGCATTTTTTTTTCAATGTGCGTCCAATTTCGAGGACCACAAATAGCCACAAGCCCTTTGAGTTTCAAATCCTCTAAAAAAGTCCAACGTCTGACCTGTTTCTCCTTCACCTTATCCGACCTTCTCAACAGTGCATTCATTTCTTCCTGGACATCATCTAATGGTCTCTGCAAAATAGAGGTAATGTATTTTGGATATGTACGTGAAGTGTCAAAATCCATACACACAAAAAAAAACAGATACAACAAATATATGTGATATTCAGGTCCAAGGAGAGTGAATTCAACAAACAAAACTAAATACTAGGGATCTAATATTCAATCCAAGACTCATTTTAGATGAAGACAAAATCTTGATATGGATCCAGGTATCCTAAAATAAATGGAGTCCATTTCGCTATATACTGTATACGAAAATAAATCATATCAACAGAATTAATAAAACATATCAATAATAAATCACACAATCATCGTATAATTAGAATATTAACACTATAAAACAAAGCAAAAATATATCAAATATTAAAAAATATCGATGAAACTCTGAGAACTAGAAGCAACGAAATCAAAAAAGTCTATTCTTGACGTGAACGGACGCTTTGTCTTAACGATATTTATTTATATTTCATACGAAATTTTATATTTTAAGAATTTGGATATTTCGACTTGATCTTATTCTCGGTCCTCCTCAAATCACTTGCTTCTCAACTTCTCCTCTCCTCACCTCGTCATTAAGTAGAGACGCCAGCAGAATATTCAATCATGAACCTAGCCCGTTGGATATCTTTCTCGGTACACTGAACACAAATTAAAGATAGCATCAGTACACATAACTCGAGAAATCGACTCACTCTCTTTAGAACAGATTTCAAGAGATGCCGGCTCCTTCAACTATAAAGAAATCCGATTAGTCTTGCTGGATTCCAAACCAGCATACGCAAAGCAAAGAGCGGAAAGGTGCTTTGTACCTCATTTCGCTTACCTCTACAAATTACAAACTCAAAAATTGTTGCTTTTGTTTTAAATATAATTTAATAATTTTCTAATAAAAAAACCATCAATGGTAAAGAAAAGATGGATGATTATCTGTTTATACCTTAAAAGCTGACGAGAGAGACGACTCCATTGAAGTGATACTCGAATGTTTGATTAAGTTAATTAGATGAAAAACTACTAATTAATATATATATATATATATATATATATATCGCTTTCACTTAATATATACCATACAATAATATTAAATGCTTAAAAGTTTTGACTGTATTGTTAGGTTTTTATTTGGATTTTCTACCATAAGATGTTAGTGTAAAGTTTCAATAGTATTTTGACTAATTTTTTGGTAAATTTGTTAAGAAGAGTTGTTGGAAATAAAATAGTTGGTTGACTATGGTTTCCATTTAAGTTAATATACTTAATTCTGTAAGTTATTTTCAAGTTTAGAGTAAAAAAACACAAATTATTTTTCTAGAATTTGAAAATATAAAACAATAAAGTTGATATGATTTAGATCATGAAAAGGGTATAGTCAAAATATAAATTATATATTGGATGTATAATTTTTACGTATATAACAGAAAAGAAGTTTCCTGTAAAATAGAATTTTTATTTTTGTAATTGTGAATTTATTTCAGATATAGCATTTCAGTGTTAAGAACAAAAATCAATCGTCATTAATTTGTGTCAGTAATTGTTATTTCAAAATTCGTAGCAAAATATGTTAAATTAATAGGTCTTGTTTTACCAAAAAAATCAATAGGTCTTGTAACCCAAACTGATACATGATCTACAAAAATAGCACTACGAGTAGCTAACATGATGAAACAAATATGGAAAGTTTTTGAAAAGTATGTTTCCCAATATTTTTTCGTTCAAATCTTTCTTCTTTTCTAAACTTTGACTTTGGAAATTAAACAGTATCACAGGGCAGTCCATTGTTTGTGTTGGAGACAAATTTACCGAAGGAAGATTTTAACTCACATATTTACATATGGAAACCATATAAAGGTGAAGCTTGAGTGAGATTCATGTAATGGCCTAATATGTGTGTAAGAATTGAAGATCTGTTGTTCTTCGATTGAAAATCACTAAAACCCGCAATATCAGGCCGGTTTGTAAATAATTAAGTCTGACAGTGGAGTAGGAAAGAAAACCAATCTATTTAATATTCGGTTGTTGTAAAACACTTGTGGACTCCATAGACCGGCCCGCTCACAGTCCGTTAGGACATGACCTTACGGCCCATTTACTGTCCGCACATGTATGGCCCATCGGCCATAGCTTTACGGCCCATGGCCATTGCTTCACGGCCCATGGCCTATCTTATGTACTCGATTGCTTTATGGGCTTTAGCCCTTATACTCCTATATATATACTTGTAACCTCGACATTAATAAATAAGACAAAGAGATTTCACTTCCTAAATTCTCTAGTTTACAACACGTTATCAGCACGATAGCCTCTAACCCTAAACCCTAAAGCAGCCGCCGCTTCCTAAACCCTAAAACCCTAAGGCAGCCGCCGATCTTCTTCTCTCTTTCACAAACCCTAAACCATCTTTCTTTCTTGCTCCCATCCGAGATCAAACCTTTTCTGTTCGAAGATCTCCTTGTTCACGAGCATACCTTAAGCTCGTGATCAAGCTTCTATCGACAGCCTGATCGGAGATTCTTGGTCCGTGTTCGGGGGTGAGTTCGTCTGTTCGTGGTTCGTGATACCGGACGAGAGAAGTACAAAGCTGTTCGTGGGAAGCTGTTCATCATCCGCGGAACCTGTTCGTTGTTCTGTCCGCGGACGCTGTACGTGATCCAGTACGTGTTTCTGTCTGAGATCTGGTTCGTGGTTCCATCCGAGATCTGGTTCGTGTTTCTGTTCGTGGTCCGTGAATGAGAGAGAGGTAAAACCGAGGTCTGTTAGCTCCCGGTCCATATCCAGTCAGATCCAAATCGGTGAAAGGTATAGATATGGCTGAACCCTCTTAGAACCCTATTATCGAACATGAACATTAATGAACTATTAAACCCTAATACTTCCAAGTACATAAACAAACAAACCTTAAAGTTATATCCATGTAAATCTTAAAATCGGATTGCATAGGGCTGTTAGGTTGTTTGTAAATTGCACCAAACTTTGTCAAACATGAAATCGAATTTGGTTGTTTGGATTGTTTGTTGCATAAGAGCCTAGAACATGAACTTGTTAAAATCGAATATTGCTAAACTGTTCTAGGATTTAAAACTTGGATCATTCATGCATCATAACTAAAAATTGGATCATGTATAGGATGTTAGAAAAATCGGCTGCATGAACTAATTCTTAGGATTCCTTAAGCATAAATTTGAACATAAATTTCCTGCAAATTTTCGGCCATGAAAACATAAAATCGAGCATGAATCTTGTTCTAGGATTATTAGGATAACTTCCATAAACCTTTAATCATTATCCTAAAATTTAAATAAAATTAACTTTAATGTTCTAAGAGTATGTCCGATTAAATTAAAAACTTTTGTTAAGTTTCTATAAAATTAAAACATGAAATCGGAAATTAAATATTGGTTAGGACAAGTTCCTAATCATCTAAAACTCTTAAAACAAATTTACTAAATCCTAGACTAAAAGGAAATTTAAGAAAAAGGAAATCCTATCTAGAAATAAGGAAATTGTTGCATGCATACATATTTGATTTTGTTGTCTTTGCATGCATGAATTTAAACCATACGAAATCTATAATAGGCAAGGGCATGTTTCGGTCTTAAATACCGCATGGCCCAAGGACATGTTTTGGTCTTAAATACCGAATGGGCCAAGGACATGTTTCGGTCTCAAATACCGCATGGCCCAAGGCATGTTTCGGTCTCAAATACCGCATGACCTGAATAAATGTTTGTTGCATGATTCGGTCTCAAATATCGCATGCTAACTATCGGTTGTCTATATTATATGCAGATGGCAAACCTCAAAAGCCTTGACTATCCCATCTTGCAAGCTTCTGGAAAGAACTACTTGGATTGGGTCAAAGACACCGAAATCCACCTAAGGTCCAATGGCCTAGCTGGTTGCATTGATGAGGAAGTTGAGAGCACTGATAAGAAAAAGAATAAGTGTCTCCAACATATGCACCATCACATTGCAGAGAGTCTCAAGAGCCAGTACCTCTTTATAGACAATCCACTCGCCCTTTGGACACAGCTTAAACGCCGTTACGGGCACCAAAAGACGGTGCTCCTTCCAAAGGCCGAGTTTGATTGGAAGAACCTAAGAATCCAGGATTACAAATCCGTGGAGGAGTATAACTCTGAGCTTTTTAGGATTGTCTCACTCCTTAGGTTATGTGGAAAAGAGGTGACTGAGAGGGAACTGATAGAAAAGACCTTGTCAACTTTCAGCCCTAACAATAGAGTTCTTCAGCAACAGTATAGGCACCAAGGCTTTGCCGATTATGGGGCACTCATTGAATGTTTACTGCTAGCTGAGCAGAATGATGAGTTGCTGCTGATGAACAATGCTATGAGACCTCCCGGTACAGCTCCATTACCGGAAGCAAATAAGGTTGATTTGGGAAAGAAAACTACAATGGAGTCTAAGGAGCCAAAAGTGCCCCATGAGACCAACTATGTCCACAGAGAAAGACACTACGGCCAAGGCCGTGGTGGCAGAGGACGTAGTGGCCGTGGCGGACAGGCCGGCCGAGGAGGCCGCGGACGTGGTGGTAGGGGCCATACGTCCTTTAAACCACGTACCAAGGTCAAATCGGTCTGCCACAGATGTGGTATGTCAAACCACTGGTCCAAGACTTGTAGAACTCCCAAACACCTCATTGATGCATACCAAGAAGTTCTAAAGAAAAACCCGGAAGCCAACTATGCGTACATCGATGATGAAGAAGACTTCGATCATGAGAATGACGACTTGCTAGAGACTTCCGATTGTTTTCAAGATGATTGATTTTCGTTTCAATGCGGTTAATTTCAATGCTTTTATGCTTTATTTTCTTTTATTGTATTGGATGATTATTTTATTTTAAATGCAATGGTTTTTATTTTATAATTGTCTCATTAAAATACAAAATTATGTCCTATTTTATAGAAATGGCCAAGGACATGAGTGAACTAGTAGTGGACAGTGGATCCAGCCACACTATACTAAGAGACAAAAGATATTTCATAGATCTTAAAATGAAAAGTGCAAATGTTAGTACAATTGCGGGTATAGCCAACATGATAGAAGGCTACGGCCAGGCTCACATTTTGTTGCCTAACGGCACACATATTGAACTAAGTGATGCCCTATACTCACCCAGCTCTAAGAGAAACTTATTGAGCTTTAAAGATATAAGATTAAATGGTTATCATGTTGAAACCAAGGGTGAAGGAACTAAAGAATTCCTATACATTACTGAAAATGTAAATGGCCAAAAGAAGGTCCTAGAGACCATACCCGCACTAGCCACTGGTTTATACCATGCTAAGATAAACATGATAGAAGCTAACATGGCTAAGCACAAAATGTTCACTGAACAATTCACTCTATGGCATGACCGGTTAGGCCACCCGGGTTCGAACATGATGCGTAAAGTAATTAAGAGTTCAAATGGGCACAACCTTAAAGAGAAAAGAGTTTTCCCTAAAAATCTCACTTGTGTAGCATGTGCACAAGGGAAACTCATTACAAGACCATCACCAGTAAAAGTCACAAAAGAGACTTTGCATTTTCTGGAAAGGATACAAGGTGACATATGTGGACCAATACACCCACCTTGTGGGTCGTTTAGATATTTCATGGTTATGATCGATGCATCAACCAGATGGTCTCACGTATGCTTGTTATCCACAAGGAACCTAGCATTTGCTAGGCTGTTGGCTCAAATCATAAGATTAAGAGCACATTTTCCAGACTTTCCACTAAAGACTATACGTCTAGATAATGCTGGTGAATTTACATCCCAAGCGTTTAATGATTACTGTATGTCCATGGGGGTGAGTGTGGAACATCCTGTGGCACATGTCCATACACAAAACGGATTAGCTGAATCCTTCATTAAACGTATACAATTAATAGCTCGACCATTGTTAATGAGATCGAAGCTTCCTGTGTCGGCTTGGGGACACGCGGTCTTACATGCAGCAGAACTCATACGCATCAGGCCATCTAGTGAACACATATATTCACCATCCCAACTATTATCGGGTCAAGAGCCAGACTTATCCCATCTCAAAACATTTGGTTGTGCCGTTTATACACCCGTTGCTCCACCACAGAGAACTAAGATGGGACCTCAAAGGAGGATGGGAATATATGTGGGATATGAGTCTCCCACCATAATAAAGTATCTTGAGCCATTGACAGGAGATCTATTTAAGGCCAGATACGCGGACTGTCAATTCGTTGAGTCCGAATTCCCTACGATAGGTGGTGAGACCGGCAAGCTGGTCAAAGAATTAACATGGAATCAAACATCCTTAAATTGGCAAGATCCTCGAACTCTAGCATGTGATGCAGAGGTTCAAAAGATTATACATTTACAACAGCTAGCTAATCAATTGCCAGATTCCTTTGCTGACCCAAAGAGAGTAACAAAATCGTACATACCAGCTTGCAATGCACCAGTACGTATTGATGTTCAAAAGGAACACAATAAACAAGTTGCTACAGAGTCTAAACCACGTTTGAAACGAGGTAGACCGTTAGGTTCCAAAGATAAAAATCCTCGAAAGTCTAAAGGTGCAAAACAGACCGAGGTTCAGGGAATTACAGAAAAACCAGACATGGCCGCGGAAATAATTAATGTACCAGGTGAAGTTCAGGACGCTGAACCTCAAGAACCTGAAGGAATTGATAACAATGAAGTATCAATCAATTACATAATGTCTGGAATAAAATGGAACCGGAAAAATGTCGACATTGATGAAATATTTATAAACAAGGTAGCACTTGAGATAAATGAGGATCTAGAACCCACATCCATATTAGAGTGCACTCAAAGTAAAGATTGGCTTAAATGGAAAGAAGCCATTGATGTGGAGTTAAACTCTTTAAAGAAGAGAAGTGTGTTTGGTCCGATCTTAAGGACGACACCTACCATTAAACCAGTTGGACACAAATGGGTCTTTGTAAGAAAGAGAAATGAGAAAAATGAGATAGTGAGATACAAAGCACGGCTTGTAGCACAAGGATTCTCTCAAAGACCCGGCATAGATTATGAGGAGACATACTCCCCTGTGATGGATGCAACGACTTTTAGATATCTAATAAGTCTGGCCATAAAAGAAAATTTGGATTTACGGTTAATGGATGTTGTAACCGCCTATTTATATGGTCCACTGGATAATGAGATTTATATGAGATTACCAGAGGGTATAGAACATAAATGTAAAAATGGTACTCGAGACCAATACTGCATAAGGCTAGACAAATCGCTTTATGGACTGAAACAAAGTGGTCGAATGTGGTATAACCGACTAAGTGATTATTTAGCCAAGAAAGGCTATAAGAACGACCCAATCAGTCCATGTATATTCATAAAGAAGTTTGCAAACAAAGGATTTGTGATAATAGCAGTCTACGTGGATGATTTAAACATCCTCGGTACCTCTGGGGAAATCGCCCAAACTGTAGAATACCTCAAGAAAGAATTTGAGATGAAAGACCTAGGCAAAACAAAATTCTGTTTGGGATTGCAGCTTGAGTACGTAAATAATGGGATCCTTGTGCATCAAAAGGCATATACAGAAAAAGTACTCAAGAGATTTAATATGGAGCAAGCTCACCCATTGACTAGCCCAATGGTTGTTAGAAGCTTAGACTTGGATAAAGATCCATTTGCTCCTAAGAAGGCCAATGAAGAAATTCTTGGACCTGAAGTGCCTTACCTCAGTGCTATAGGAGCGTTAATGTTCCTGGCTAGTCATACTAGGCCGGACATATGCTTTGCCGTGAACCTCCTAGCAAGATATAGTTCTTGTCCAACTATACGGCACTGGAATGGTATTAAACACGTACTACGGTACCTGCGAGGGACGGTTGATTTTGGTTTATTTTATACTAACCATAACCGAGACTGTCTAGTTGGTTTTGCTGATGCAGGTTACCTATCCGATCCACACAACGGTAAGTCACAAACAGGTTATGTGTTTACGCACGGCGGTACGGCGATCTCTTGGCGTTCAATGAAGCAGACTCTTGTGGCCACATCGTCAAATCACGCGGAGATCCTAGCCATCCATGAAGCCAGCCGTGAGTGTGTTTGGTTGCGGTCCATGACTCAGCATATACGGACGGATAGCGGCTTAGAAGACAGCAAGGGAGCAACCGTCATCTACAAGGACAATACGGCTTGCATCGCCCAGCTCAAGGAAGGATACATCAAGGGAGATCGGACGAAGCACATACTGCCGAAGTTCTTCTTCACACATGAACTACAAAAGGCCGGAGAAGTTCAAGTGGTGCAAGTACAGTCCTGCGACAACTCAGCCGATCTCTTCACCAAAGCATTGCCGACATCGACGTTCAGGAAGCTCACGCACAAGATTGGGATGCGGAGACTTCAGGACTTGGAGTGATGTTTGGATCAGGGGGAGCAATGTGTGCTGTACTCTTTTTCCTTCACCAAGGTTTTGTCCCATTGGGTTTTCCTGGTAAGGTTTTAATGAGGCAGCATCCCCTAAGCACATTGCAGCGATCCCATCCAACATGGTACGGTCATCTCGTCCAAGGGGGAGTGTTGTAAAACACTTGTGGACTCCATAGACCGGCCCGCTCACAGTCCGTTAGGACATGACCTTACGGCCCATTTACTATCCGCACATGTACGGCCCATCGGTCATAGCTTTACGGTCCATGGCCATTGCTTCACGGCCCATGGCCTATCTTATGTACTCGATTGCTTTATAGGCTTTAGCCCTTGTACTCCTATATATATACTTGTAACCTCGACATTAATAAATAAGACTAAGAGATTTCACTTCCTAAATTCTCTAGTTTACAACCTCCGTTTTGTTTTAAAATTACTAATATTCTATTTCACAAAGAATCATTCTACTACCATTTTCACACGTGTTAAGAAAAATGTATAAATCCTTATTATAATACACTAAATTTAATTCCGTCTCTAACTAATAAACTTAGAATAACAGGGTTAGAAATTGTACTTTGTTAGTAAATTTTTTGTTGAAAATATATAGTGACATTCTCCATAAACCAAAATATATAATTTAAGAACAACATTTTTTTTATGAAACTAAGGCCTGAGGGTGTGGAAAACAAACAACACCACCAACAACTAAAATTGGGAAGTATGTAGACCGGTTCAACCTGCGTTCGGTCTCAGTCTGTGCAACACAACGTATAAAGCTACAAACAGGAGAAACGACTTGGTGAATTTAAAAGTTGGAAGAATAGACACTAACTTTAAGAAAATAAAAAGGCAGAGTACAAAATTTTCACAAAGGGAACACTTCAACATCTCAAAATTCCAATCTGATAAATCTGAGAAAATGTGCGAACTACAACAATACCTTAAAAAGGCATGTTGTGTGGAGCAACAAGACAAATACTTCCCACAGCCATAGCCTAATTGTTCTGTATCTTCACTTATATTCTTGACTAACTGAGGGATTCTATCAGATCCTAAATCACATCTAATCCCAAATAATCAAGGCTGCTACACTCAACCAATCTCTCTGATGGCGTTCTCTAAGATATTCAGATCACTTGCACTGTTTTGGTCTGAAATTCTCAGTGGATAATAACCAAGTGACCAGATTCTCTACCCGCTTAGCGCCTGGACCAGGCCTGATAACATTAGTGTCACCAATAACAGCACAAGGGTCACTCCCATTCTCATTGCTTCCAATGCACCAACCTCCAGGTGTAGCCATCCCAGAACCTCTGTTAAGCAGCTCATCGTCGATCTTATCAAGTACAGGATCTTCTCTTCTGAATTTTCTTGCAAACGGGGCATTGCTATTTACCATTTTAGTCATGTCTGCAAGGTTGAGATGGTGTGGATGCTGCTTAGGCGGATTGTCCCACGATATGTAGTGCAGGTCGCTATTTACTGTCGTGTTTCTGAACTCCTCAGCGTTGCAGAGAACAGTGTGAAAATATCCTTCCGGAGATGAGAGAAAATTCGAGTAATACATTAAGACCGTACGAGGTAGATTATCCCAACCCCAAATACAGTAGTCTATGAATGGCCGTGATAACGCCATCCACGCAGAGCCTGTTTCCAAGAATCACTTGTTAGTTAAAGAGAAACTGAAATCAACACAATGTAACATAAGTCTTCCCAACAATCAAAGGCANGAACACTTCAACATCTCAAAATTCCAATCTGATAAATTTGAGAAAAATGTTCGAACTACAACAATACCTTAAAAAGGCATGTTGTGTGGAGTAACAAGACAAATACTTCCCACAGCCATAGCCTAATTGTTCTGTATCTTCACTTATATTCTTGACTAACTGAGGGATTCTATCAGATCCTAAATCACATCTAATCCCAAATAATCAAAACTGCTACACTCGACCAATCTCTCTGATGGCGTTCTCTAAGATATTCAGATCACTTGCACTGTTTTGGTCTGAAATTCTCAGTAGATAATAACCAAGTGACCAGATTCTCTAACCGCTTAGCACCTGGACCAGGCCTGATAACATTAGTGTCACCAATAACAGCACAAGGGTCACTCCCATTCTCATTGCTTCCAATGCACCAACCGCCAGGTGTAGCCATCCCAGAACCTCTGTTAAGCAGCTCATCGTCGATCTTATCAAGTACAGGATCTTCTCTTCTGAATTTTCTTGCAAACGGGGCATTGCTATTTACCATTTTAGTCATGTCTGCAAGGTTGAGATGGTGTGGATGCTGCTTAGGCGGATTATCCCACGATATGTAGTGCAGGTCGCTATTTACTGTCGTGTTTCTGAACTCCTCAGCGTTGCAGAGAACAGTGTGAAAATATCCTTCCGGAGATGAGAGAAAATTCGAGTAATACATTAAGACCGTACGAGGTAGATTATCCCAACCCCATATACAGTAGTCTATGAATGGCCGTGATAACGCCATCCACGCAGAGCCTGTTTCCAAGAATCACTTGTTAGTTAAAGAGAAACTGAAATCAACACAATGTAACATAAGTCTTCCCAACAATCAAAGGCAACACACAACACCAACTTAAATACTCAGCAAAGGTATTGAATAAGATGAAAGCTTTGTCTAGCAATCTAAGCATAATGATTCCACATTGTCCAACCAATGAGAAATGTAGCAAATGTACGAAACACCGAAACTAAACAACCAAGTCTACGAATTGACTAGCAATAAACAGTCTTGAACTTTACAAGTCTCAGAGAGATCAAGCACCTGTGAAGAGCTTGAATGCTGTTGGGATGCTTCGTCTTTGAGTAACCCAAAAAACATCAGACTTCTTGTTCAAATACAGTCCAGGATCTATAATCACCGGTTTAGCTCTTTGTGATCTGAAACGACCAAATCAAAAGATGAGCTTTAAACTCTATGAAAACAACAGAGAAACAAAATAAACTCCAAAATCTCTTACGCTTTCCATCCAATGTTACTCGTATGATCAATGAAGTTCAAATCCCGCGGCAAATGCGAAAAGATATGCAACAAATCTGATACAACAACAACAACAACACTCAAAAAGGTCAAATCTTTAGTTAAGAAGAATCCACACAAGTCACACAGAACCAAAAGTTTCAATCTTTTTGAGAAACCTCTCACCATCTTGAGTCACTAGAGGATAATCTGATGAGCTAAGATTAATAAACCAATCCCAATCAGCTCCTTCCCTAAGCAAAATCGCAGCAGCGTGAAGTGTATTCGCAACCATCGTAGGGCCACGATACGTGACAAGGTTAGCCTTCTCAATCATATGAACGTTCATAAACCTCGAGAACAAAGACGAGTTCTTGATGTACCCATGAAGCTCCTCTCTCTCCTCATGAGAAGACTCTCTATCTAAATGAACAACGTACCGGTTATTCGGATGGTAAAGAGCCAAAAGAGTTCGCCGGAGAGATTTGCCGTCGCCGGCGGATCCGGAGACCAAGTAAGCAAAACGTGGAGGCGAAGGGAGTGATGAGACTTGTTGAGGTTTGATCTTGGATTCAACGAAAGCTGAAGAAGAGCCAGATCCGGATAACAAAACGGGTCGGGTAAAAGGGAGGAACCTGGCTCCGGATGGTGATGTTAGGGTTGTGAGGAAGAGTAAGAACAAAGCGAAGATTGAACCAATCAAAAGAGGGAAAAATATCCATTTGTGCTGATGATGTTGTTGTTGATGATGATTCTGATGATGTCTCACATTTGAGTAATAGCTTCTCAATTTCTTCATCGAATCCCCCAAACCCCTCACCCAAAAGAAAAAAAAAAAAAAAGAGAGAGGTCAATTCAAAGTTGACATCTTTTTCACTATTTTCTCGGATTTGGAAAGAAACGTTACAAAAACCCCATTTTTATATAAAAACTGAAACTTTTTGTTTAAGGGTTGTTTTTTTTTGTATCTGGATAGAGATATATGGAAATAAACGTTACTAAGAAGAGAGATTGAAGAAAGAACTGAAATTGGGAGAGACAAACGAAAAAGAGTAAGGGATGATACTGGTCAAGCGCATTTAAATCAGATCAGATCTCTTTTAGTAGGTAGGAAATAAACTAAAAAAGATCTGGAATCTATGTGATGGGCCACTAAAAAGCCCATAAACTTGGAACATTATAAGTCAACGTATGACTTTATTCGTTAAAAAAAAACAGACACAAATAGATAAGTGATGTGATGATTATAACTAATTTAGAGACTTGAGTGTTGACAGACTATTCTTATTTGGTGAAAATGGTGTTTTCAACTTCCGAGTGGTCTGCTTTCAAGATATATCTGGGTGTTATTGAAAAAGATAAGGATGAATTCTTATCATTCTCTGTAGTTCAATTCCAAGATCACAAAATAAAAGTGCAAACAAACTGGCGCGTCGAGCTAGAGTGGAATCACATCCAATTAACTTTGTGAACAATTTTCCTTCTAATTGATTTGTTTGAGCCAATCTTATACTATGTTGGAAAAAAATAAAAAAAGACTTAGAGTGTTCGTTTAGGCTTTTGTCTATTTTCAGACAATGATGGATGAGATCATATGTTGGATATCGTGTTGTAGAAATGTTAAATATATCATGTCCAACTCCATTCGCTTCATGTCTATGTGGAGTGGACGGAACTGAGATCATGTTTATGAATTATGCTTATCTATTATTATCTGTAACCCTAAATATTTTTCATTTCATTTAAATATTTCTATACTTAGCAGAATTATATAGTACTGTTATTTATAAATTATTATCTGAATTTTTATTAGAGTAAATGTTTTACTTTCTACCAAACGTTACATATACTGAACTCATTTTTGCATATTATATATACATATTTATATTAAAAAAAAAGTTTATGTGATACTTGATTTTAAAATTTTATAGCTTCTTATAATCAAAAATTATACTATTTGTTAAATAATTCATATGCTAATTTTATGTGTATGATAGTCAATGTAACGTAAGGTATAATAATCTATATTGATCCAAAATTTGTAGACCTTAAACGCGTTTGAGGTGCCGTTTCGTCGTTTTGAATTTTATTCTAAATTTTGTTATAAGAGTTTTCAATTATTTGTTTCACAATCTCAACAATGTTATAGATATATTGTATTATATGGATGTTCATTATCGGCCTATTAGTATAAACTCTAAACCCTAATATTGTATCTTATATATATGTTATATCTTATGCAACAGATAAATAACAGAGATAACTATTTCCCTAAAACCTCTGTTCATAACACTTTATCAGCACGAGTCTCTAATAATCCTAGCCATTTTAAGAAAAAAAAAAAAAACCCGGCAGCTGTAACTTACCGTACGTTCTGGACTTCACAAACGTCTTTGCCTCTGTCTCCGGTTTTGTCTTCGATCTCTCTCAGCCAGTAATTTTCAATCTAAAGATAAGTAACCGTATGCTTTATGTTCAATCGGTCCATTCTTTATAGTTTATCACTTTGTATACGATCTCTTGTTGTTCGTTAAATTATGCTCATATAGTTTGATTTGCATGTATATTTTGTTGGGATCGATGTTCTTGCTAGAATATTATTACATGCTTATTGGTTTAGTGTCGATTATTTGTTTGTGTCATAAGTATAAACAGCTAAATCTTATTTTTATTATTGATTTCACCTGGTCAATATTATCCTGTTTGTTTTGGTTCATTCTCACGAACTGAAAGCATTATTTTATTGTTTGGTCAATTACATCATATGTCTAAAACCCCCATGTTTATACCGCTTTGGTAATACAACCGATGTATGGACTTTGAATCTATGTTTACACTTTATTGATTCATGCTTTATTGTGTTTATGGAATAATGTTTTAATTAATCGATTTGTTGGATTAATTGTCATGAAGGGGAGAGATGTTCGTTGGAAAATACAATGAATATGCTAAGAGAGATCTAGTGATGGTGTTAGTCGTTTTCATGATTGGTGATTCCCGTAGCCAAACTCGAGATATATTAGACGTAACGACTCAGTTCATCTATCGAGATAAGTCCAACTAAATTTGCTTTGCATATTAGATCTTACATATAAGGTATAACTACAACTAAATTGACGGTGATCAATTATTAATTCATGTTTATATAATTATTAATCTGGTAAAATCATGAGATCTTTATATGTTAAAGACACGCATAACATATTATATATTGGTGCAATGATAACAGTTCTTGTGATATTCTATATATGAGATCACTTATCTGTCTATCATATTATCAAAGTTTGATAGATAAAACTAAAATTTCATTAGAACACCAAAATATACTTTAATATGTGATCAATCGTAACATGTTTTAATTTAATATACAATAGACTGACACATATTTTATTAGTATCATTCATGAAAATCAAGAGCTGCGTGAATTAATTGTTTGATACAATAAATCCATAAGCTTAATTTGCTTAATTGATTTTTAGTATCTTTCGACTTAATATTATACATATATGTATATTATACGTAAGGAATATGTATGTGTATTGTACATATATAGTAAACTAAATAAATAAGTAAATATATATATATATATATATATATAATGATGCTTAATATTTATTTAGCACTCATTTATATAATTGTTATAATGTTTGTGAATTACTTTATTTGTTTAATCACAAATATAAATCTAATCAAAATTAGATATAGTATCATGACTAAATATTTTAAATAATGTCATCCAACTTGTTTGGTGAATAAATTGAAAATTTAGTAACAAATTACTAAATAATGATTATTGATCATATTTTATTGGAATCACTTCTAGTAGGAGGTTTAAGTTCAAGTATATGACAATATAAATTCACTAGTTCTTTAGAATAATCTAAAGAAAGTAAAAGAATATATACAAATCAACTTGTTTCTATTATTACCAAAATTATATAATAGAAAATAATATCATTTATGGAAAGATATTAAAAAATACATAATTTACTTGTCACAAAATATTGTTGTCATGTAGACACAATATAGTGAAAATTATATTTTAAAATTTTATAATCTTGTTATTTGTGAATGAGTAAATTTATGAGATGTTGATGTGAATCACATCCTATTGGGCTGGTCTATTCTTTGAAGTGAATATGACTTTATGCTATAAGTGGTTTCCACTATTCTACTACAATATTAAGAAGTAGTAGAAAAAGTATTGAAAGCTCTTGAAGAGTATATATACTATTGTCTACGGGAACACAATTTGATATTAATGTATTATAGTCTCCCAATTAATCTCTGATTACAAAGTGAGATTCAAATCGAGATTGATAGACATGAAGTGTCATCATCTCGATGGGGAGAATTAATGAATCCCACAAGAGGTGATGGAACAAAAATAAGATTATGTTCACACCCAAAATGTGTTTAATCACTCGTATGATAAAGCAAATCTTGAGGATTTGAAAAGTAATCATCTTGAGACAATAAGCGAAGGAAATACTTTGAAATCATAAGTATTATTACCCAAGACAATAAAAGTATTTTAGAGATTACATGCATTATGAAGATGAAATGCATTGTGAAAATCTCACTGTTTGGCATGACCGGTTAAGCCATTCCGGTTCAGTAATGATGCTAAAGAATAATCAGAAATTTCTGAAAACATCCACTAGAGAATCTGAAGAGTTTTCCTAGTGATTTCTTATGTGTGCTGCTTACAAAGCAACTCGATTTTATGACTTTCACTGACCCCATGAATTTGGATAGTGTCAATTTTCTGGTATGTATACAAAGAGATATTGTGGACTGATCATCCACTATATATGTTTGTTATTAACTTGCAACATGGAGTTTGCAAGAGTATTTGGTTAATTGACAATGGTGGTGAAACCATGTCAAGTAATTGACATAAATGACTCTATATGTCAAGTATTTCGCATCATGCCAACGAATAATCGTGAGTACTCCCCATTACAATTGGTTTGGGTCAGAAACCATATGTATCCCATCTAAATGTGAAATACATATTGAGTTGCTCCACCACAGTGATTAAAATGGGATTTGAAAGAATGTTGGAAATATGTTGGATATAAATCTCTCTTGATGATTGAATATCTCGAGATGCAGAGACTGTTGGTTTAGTGAGTCAGTATTTCCAACATAAGAGGGAGAAAATAAACAGCTGGTAAAGAAATATTTTGAGAGAAATTATCTTGATCCTCGTACTTTGAAATGTGCGCTAGAAATTGAAAAGATAATTTATTGGCAAAGTTGCAAAGATGCTAAAGGCATGCAAGAGCCATTTTCTGATCTTGAGTGAAAATTCTCATATACCAGTTGTGCTCCAATTAATGTCCTAGAAGGATAAGATCAACTGCTAGTAAGTCTAAAGATCACATGAAGTGTGATAGACTTATGGTTCCAAATATAAGCATCCTCGAAAAAGAAAAGGAGCATAATTTAATATGGCACCGAGGAAGCAAAGAGTTATGGAAAATCCCTAGAAGAGATGTAGACATGAGTAAGAAAGAGATTCAGGTACCTGAGAATCATAATGAAAGGAAATCTCAACAAGTTGAGTCATGTCTCGAATGAAAAGGAACCAAAAGGCAAATCGACGTCGTAAATATTTTTGCATGCAATGTTGCAGTTGATAATGTTATTGATGAAAATCGAGGATCATAAACCGCTGTTAATAGAAACTTTTATTGAAAAGTGTACACAAAGAATGATTGGTTAATCATTGAAAGAAATAGCTATGAAATAATTCAAATCTCTTAAAGAGATAATATTTGGACTTGTAGTCCTTACACTTGAAAGTGTAAAATGAATGGGACATAAGAGGATATTTATGAGATATAAAGTACGATTAGTAGTACAATGATTTTCATAAATTCTTGATATTGATTATGAGAATTATACTCTCATATGGTGGAAGCAACTATTTTAGATCCCTTATGAGTTTGACAGTAAAAGCAAGACTTGATTCAGTCTATCCAGCATGTTTTCAAACTGTCATAAGTATCCATTAAAGTGATTATATTGCTAAAGGCAATATTTTATAGTTCTTGAGAACATTGTAAAAGTGAGAAAACGTTTTGATGCTCTTTGACACCTTTAGGGAGAAAAGGGTGAGAGTTTATCTTTATGAGAGAATCTTGGGTGTAGATCATTGTTGTTGATCTTAGGGATCTCATAGTGGATTGAAAATAGATCGGAAACAAGCTAAGAAAAATCTTAGGGTTGTGTAAATCCTAGATTGAACACTAACTGTAATTGTGTTCATGAAGTATTTTCATGAAAATTTGAGGATGTAGGCATTTGCTGAACCTCGTTAAAAGAAAAATTGGTTCTTGTTAGAAGAAAGATACAAGAACAAGTGCAAACTATGCTGATGATGAAAATATTATCTGATCTCCGGTAGATATTTCACATACCAAGGAATATATGGAGAAATAATCAGTGATGAAATATTACTCCTGAAAGATGGAGAAATAAGATTGTATAATATCAGATATTTCATGAAATTTCTTGAGGTTTCAGATTTGACATCTGATGAAAGAAATGCTATCTCAGGATGCTTACATCATCTTATATAGAAGAGTTGAAAGAGAAAATTTTACTAGGAGATTATGAATAACTCCTATGTATAAGAAGATTGTTTGGAAGATTGTATGTAAAAGAAGATTTGGGCTTAAAGTTCAAATATGTCTTTTAAGTGAAAGGAGTTCAAATGACTTGAAGTTTAATGACCCGAGAGAATATATGATGATCATATGTGTTATTATACACTAAAGCTCAGTTTATAACATTTCAGAAAGTTGATATATATATAATCATAATACATAACCTGAAGATGATGCTTTTAGGGGGAGAAATATGATCATAAGTGTGATTGTACTCTTTTTCTCTTATCATGGTTTTTATCCCATTGGGTTTTTCCAAGAAAGGTTTTTAACGAGACAACAAAAGTACACACGAAAGATAAATATCTTCAGAGGAATATTATGATTCCAATGGTGAAAGACTATCATCTTCAAAGTCTTTGAAATACATTGATGAGATTGTGAGAAACAAAGATAATGATAAAGATGAGTCACTTGCGAGACTCATGACCAATAGAAGAATGGCGATACACGTTTATTACAGATTCGTTCAAGTGAAGATTTGGCGAACCATTTACCAAGACGTTTCCAACCACTACTTTTAAGAAGCTACTTCATCATATTGGATCGGTCATCTCGAAGATTTCAAGTGATGTACTCATGAGGGGGAATAAAAGCGCGCTGCACTCTTTTTCCCTTAACCATGGTTTTTCCCAATGAGTTTTCCTGGTAAAGTTTTTAACGAGGCAGCATCTCATATGCGCATTTGGGACTATATTTAATAATGGTCATCCAAGGGGGAGTGTTATAGATATATTGTATTATATGGATACCCATTATCGGCCCATTAGTGTAAACCCTAAACCCTAATATTGTATCCTATATATATGTTGTATCTTATGCAACAGATAAATAACAGAGATAACTATTTCCCTAAATCCTCTGTTCATAACAAACAAATATTTTTTGATATTCAATTATAAATGTGTTGTAACGTATCATAGTCTAATCATAGTTGAATATATGTTAAATTTGGGGGAATCATAATTGAACATTATTGTAGTTATGGTATGGCTGCAAACAAAAAAAAATGTAGTCCACACACTGTGAATCTAAGATACAAGTGTATTTTAGGCATTTTTCAAGTAACAATTGTTTTTATACATCTCCATTTGAACTAAGTAAATTAAACAAATATATAATTTTGTTGGTAGCATTGTCATCTTACTAATTTTTTTTTGTTCAAAAGCCTCGGCTATTAATTCATTCATTCAAGGATAGAGGTTACAAATTTTAGATGTTCAGCCAATAGAAGGCATGAATCAAAGAAACTACAAACAAGGGTTAAAACAGATAAAAGGGATAGAAATATCGACAAAAAAAACCTATAGAAATTGTAGACATGGGCTAAAAGGTACCAAATCACAAGCAGATCCATGTAGGGAATTAATGTGATTGCATGGATGGACCTCCTTCAAATTATATGCTCTATGTAGGGAATTAAACGATGTGAGCCTCGATCGGTAAGCTTCCACCTTGAGTTCCATTATTGTGAAATTTGAAAATTTTTCTTTCTATTATAAATTGGAGGTCTATGTTAATCTACATAAATTTGGATTTGAGGAAGTCCTATATGATGTCTTGAAGTTAAAATTTCAAATTCGCGCTCTTAGTACTCTTAGGATATGATTGTTCTTTCGGATTGATTGTCTAACTCTATAGAATTTGGTACCTTATCATATTGATTTTTTTTTGTTTGTGTATCAAAGCAAGTCAAGGAGTTCGTATATCTCACGTTACGTCATGTCCTTTTTTGTTATCGGTGTTCATAGCCATAGATTTGCCTCCTTTTGAACATCCATGCATGGACTAAGTCATAATGTTGCAAAGTAATAATCGTTTGAATCTTTTAATATTCCATCACTGATTTGAATTGCTTCATTGTTTGACATAGTACCTCTCTGTAATCCCAATCCTATAGTCAAAGGAGAATACAATAGTTCTCTCTGGCTACAACGTCCCAATATATAGTATATCAATTTATCTGATCGTAAGATGAAAAAAAAAAAGATCAAATTAAGTATTTGCCAATTCTTTAATTTGTGCATCATATACTGGTTAGATTTATGCTTGTTGTTCTTTATCCAGCTCGGTTTTAAGCTTCCCAGCACAAATTGGTCTTCGGTGAATAATATAACTTGAGTTGCTTCTTCACTATACAATATAAGGTATTTTGGGTTAAAACATTTTCAATTCTTGGAATTTTGATTAACGTCTTTTATATATTGTATGAAACGTGTTTATATTGTATGTAGGTCTTAGGAAAATTATATGTGTTACCATCAANCCACTAGAGAATCTGAAGAGTTTTCCTAGTGATTTCTTATGTGTGCTGCTTACAAAGCAACTCGATTTTATGACTTTCACTGACCCCATGAATTTGGATAGTGTCAATTTTCTGGTATGTATACAAAGAGATATTGTGGACTGATCATCCACTATATATGTTTGTTATTAACTTGCAACATGGAGTTTGCAAGAGTATTTGGTTAATTGACAATGGTGGTGAAACCATGTCAAGTAATTGACATAAATGACTCTATATGTCAAGTATTTCGCATCATGCCAACGAATAATCGTGAGTACTCCCCATTACAATTGGTTTGGGTCAGAAACCATATGTATCCCATCTAAATGTGAAATACATATTGAGTTGCTCCACCACAGTGATTAAAATGGGATTTGAAAGAATGTTGGAAATATGTTGGATATAAATCTCTCTTGATGATTGAATATCTCGAGATGCAGAGACTGTTGGTTTAGTGAGTCAGTATTTCCAACATAAGAGGGAGAAAATAAACAGCTGGTAAAGAAATATTTTGAGAGAAATTATCTTGATCCTCGTACTTTGAAATGTGCGCTAGAAATTGAAAAGATAATTTATTGGCAAAGTTGCAAAGATGCTAAAGGCATGCAAGAGCCATTTTCTGATCTTGAGTGAAAATTCTCATATACCAGTTGTGCTCCAATTAATGTCCTAGAAGGATAAGATCAACTGCTAGTAAGTCTAAAGATCACATGAAGTGTGATAGACTTATGGTTCCAAATATAAGCATCCTCGAAAAAGAAAAGGAGCATAATTTAATATGGCACCGAGGAAGCAAAGAGTTATGGAAAATCCCTAGAAGAGATGTAGACATGAGTAAGAAAGAGATTCAGGTACCTGAGAATCATAATGAAAGGAAATCTCAACAAGTTGAGTCATGTCTCGAATGAAAAGGAACCAAAAGGCAAATCGACGTCGTAAATATTTTTGCATGCAATGTTGCAGTTGATAATGTTATTGATGAAAATCGAGGATCATAAACCGCTGTTAATAGAAACTTTTATTGAAAAGTGTACACAAAGAATGATTGGTTAATCATTGAAAGAAATAGCTATGAAATAATTCAAATCTCTTAAAGAGATAATATTTGGACTTGTAGTCCTTACACTTGAAAGTGTAAAATGAATGGGACATAAGAGGATATTTATGAGATATAAAGTACGATTAGTAGTACAATGATTTTCATAAATTCTTGATATTGATTATGAGAATTATACTCTCATATGGTGGAAGCAACTATTTTAGATCCCTTATGAGTTTGACAGTAAAAGCAAGACTTGATTCAGTCTATCCAGCATGTTTTCAAACTGTCATAAGTATCCATTAAAGTGATTATATTGCTAAAGGCAATATTTTATAGTTCTTGAGAACATTGTAAAAGTGAGAAAACGTTTTGATGCTCTTTGACACCTTTAGGGAGAAAAGGGTGAGAGTTTATCTTTATGAGAGAATCTTGGGTGTAGATCATTGTTGTTGATCTTAGGGATCTCATAGTGGATTGAAAATAGATCGGAAACAAGCTAAGAAAAATCTTAGGGTTGTGTAAATCCTAGATTGAACACTAACTGTAATTGTGTTCATGAAGTATTTTCATGAAAATTTGAGGATGTAGGCATTTGCTGAACCTCGTTAAAAGAAAAATTGGTTCTTGTTAGAAGAAAGATACAAGAACAAGTGCAAACTATGCTGATGATGAAAATATTATCTGATCTCCGGTAGATATTTCACATACCAAGGAATATATGGAGAAATAATCAGTGATGAAATATTACTCCTGAAAGATGGAGAAATAAGATTGTATAATATCAGATATTTCATGAAATTTCTTGAGGTTTCAGATTTGACATCTGATGAAAGAAATGCTATCTCAGGATGCTTACATCATCTTATATAGAAGAGTTGAAAGAGAAAATTTTACTAGGAGATTATGAATAACTCCTATGTATAAGAAGATTGTTTGGAAGATTGTATGTAAAAGAAGATTTGGGCTTAAAGTTCAAATATGTCTTTTAAGTGAAAGGAGTTCAAATGACTTGAAGTTTAATGACCCGAGAGAATATATGATGATCATATGTGTTATTATACACTAAAGCTCAGTTTATAACATTTCAGAAAGTTGATATATATATAATCATAATACATAACCTGAAGATGATGCTTTTAGGGGGAGAAATATGATCATAAGTGTGATTGTACTCTTTTTCTCTTATCATGGTTTTTATCCCATTGGGTTTTTCCAAGAAAGGTTTTTAACGAGACAACAAAAGTACACACGAAAGATAAATATCTGAAGAGGAATATTATGATTCCAATGGTGAAAGACTATCATCTTCAAAGTCTTTGAAATACATTGATGAGATTGTGAGAAACAAAGATAATGATAAAGATGAGTCACTTGCGAGACTCATGACCAATAGAAGAATGGCGATACACGTTTATTACAGATTCGTTCAAGTGAAGATTTGGCGAACCATTTACCAAGACGTTTCCAACCACTACTTTTAAGAAGCTACTTCATCATATTGGATCGGTCATCTCGAAGATTTCAAGTGATGTACTCATGAGGGGGAATAAAAGCGCGCTGCACTCTTTTTCCCTTAACCATGGTTTTTCCCAATGAGTTTTCCTGGTAAAGTTTTTAACGAGGCAGCATCTCATATGCGCATTTGGGACTATATTTAATAATGGTCATCCAAGGGGGAGTGTTATAGATATATTGTATTATATGGATACCCATTATCGGCCCATTAGTGTAAACCCTAAACCCTAATATTGTATCCTATATATATGTTGTATCTTATGCAACAGATAAATAACAGAGATAACTATTTCCCTAAATCCTCTGTTCATAACAAACAAATATTTTTTGATATTCAATTATAAATGTGTTGTAACGTATCATAGTCTAATCATAGTTGAATATATGTTAAATTTGGGGGAATCATAATTGAACATTATTGTAGTTATGGTATGGCTGCAAACAAAAAAAAATGTAGTCCACACACTGTGAATCTAAGATACAAGTGTATTTTAGGCATTTTTCAAGTAACAATTGTTTTTATACATCTCCATTTGAACTAAGTAAATTAAACAAATATATAATTTTGTTGGTAGCATTGTCATCTTACTAATTTTTTTTTGTTCAAAAGCCTCGGCTATTAATTCATTCATTCAAGGATAGAGGTTACAAATTTTAGATGTTCAGCCAATAGAAGGCATGAATCAAAGAAACTACAAACAAGGGTTAAAACAGATAAAAGGGATAGAAATATCGACAAAAAAAACCTATAGAAATTGTAGACATGGGCTAAAAGGTACCAAATCACAAGCAGATCCATGTAGGGAATTAATGTGATTGCATGGATGGACCTCCTTCAAATTATATGCTCTATGTAGGGAATTAAACGATGTGAGCCTCGATCGGTAAGCTTCCACCTTGAGTTCCATTATTGTGAAATTTGAAAATTTTTCTTTCTATTATAAATTGGAGGTCTATGTTAATCTACATAAATTTGGATTTGAGGAAGTCCTATATGATGTCTTGAAGTTAAAATTTCAAATTCGCGCTCTTAGTACTCTTAGGATATGATTGTTCTTTCGGATTGATTGTCTAACTCTATAGAATTTGGTACCTTATCATATTGATTTTTTTTTGTTTGTGTATCAAAGCAAGTCAAGGAGTTCGTATATCTCACGTTACGTCATGTCCTTTTTTGTTATCGGTGTTCATAGCCATAGATTTGCCTCCTTTTGAACATCCATGCATGGACTAAGTCATAATGTTGCAAAGTAATAATCGTTTGAATCTTTTAATATTCCATCACTGATTTGAATTGCTTCATTGTTTGACATAGTACCTCTCTGTAATCCCAATCCTATAGTCAAAGGAGAATACAATAGTTCTCTCTGGCTACAACGTCCCAATATATAGTATATCAATTTATCTGATCGTAAGAAAAAAAAAAAAAAGATCAAATTAAGTATTTGCCAATTCTTTAATTTGTGCATCATATACTGGTTAGATTTATGCTTGTTGTTCTTTATCCAGCTCGGTTTTAAGCTTCCCAGCACAAATTGGTCTTCGGTGAATAATATAACTTGAGTTGCTTCTTCACTATACAATATAAGGTATTTTGGGTTAAAACATTTTCAATTCTTGGAATTTTGATTAACGTCTTTTATATATTGTATGAAACGTGTTTATATTGTATGTAGGTCTTAGGAAAATTATATGTGTTACCATCAAGTTTGATTTGGATGGCATACCAAGAGGTTTTGATGCAATGTGGGTACGAAGCCATACTAAAGAATTAGCAATTTTTGTATTGGGGAAGTAGCTTTACGAGCTGAGCCAAAAAAAAAATATGAAGCTGGGAGATCTTAATAAGAAGCATTTGAACAAAAAAAAAGTGATGATGTGAAGATAATGAAGCAGAGGTGATGTTGTTGAGACGAGGTTGCCTAATATTAAATTTGAAGGAACTCACAACAGAAAAATCCTAAACCAAGAGAAGAGGCAATTGGTGAGGGTATGTATTGTCAACAATGTCGTGTCATGATATCAAAGAATAATGGTCTCATTTGTTACTCTATATTCTTTTTGGAATGGTTTTTGACTCTGTTTTGCCTTTTGTATGGCGGAAGAATGTGTATTTCCAACTTTGATGGAAACAACTGGTCACATGGGCATAGAAAAGGGGGACAGAACTCTTTAATTGTTGTGTAGAGACACCAGATTATCCACCCCAAAACCGACTGAATTGCACTAAATGAATAGGCTCTCAGTCTCATTCAAGGGATTGTTCTGTTTACCGATTTTATGCATAAGAGTTGTACTTTTCTGTACATGAACCCAATATAGTCCATGGGTGTACTTCCATTTGGTTTGTTTTCACTACTTTTCTATAGAACTCTAAAAAGATCTTACTTTATAATTTTCCAATTTGGTTGTAAAAACTCTTGGATTTTCCGTATATAGAGTTTATTTGTATCTTGTACTTATTATAAAAGCTTTAACATTTATATTAAATTACTATCATCAACATAAAGGAACTAATTTCTGTTTAGTAAAATACAAAACAAAGTTGTTCATGTATCTAATAATTCAATTACAAAATGAGAAAACCTATGTGAAGTATTAAAAAAAAATCAACGTTGAATTATAGTTTTCAATATATCCACAATATAAAAAAAAAAAAAAAAAAAAAAAAAAAAAAAAAAAAAAAAAANAAAAAAAAAAAAAAAAGATAAACTTTACATAAAAAAAAGAGACAAATTAGTAGCAAAATTGTTTAAAGAACTCTTAAGGCATAAGCCCGCGTATAGGGTATTCATCTAGTAATTATGATTTGTTTAATTATGCATGTGTGTTGCAGAGTATATCTCTACTCTTTCTAATGGTTTTGAGTCTTTAATTGTGGTTGGTTCATTTTATTTAGAGTCTTGTATTCTGATGATGATATGTTAAGTTTTATGTTTTAAGTGTTTCACAAGCAACTAGAAAAATCATATGACATTTGTCATCCAGATAACGCTTTAAAAATTCCTCTTTCTCTCATTCGATTCATGACTCTTGAAGCATCGTTTAGTTTATCTGCTCTCTCGTACAACGCGGCCACAAGCACAACCTTTAGAAAAAGAAGAAAAATAACAATCTTTCTTTATCCCAACCGCAAATGCCATGGATTGTTGCAAAGAACAGTGTGAATATACAATTGTCTTAACTCAAGAAAGCACAAGAAGAATCATATGACATTTGTCATCCAGAAAACGGCTTTAAGACTCCACGTTCTCTCATTCGATTCATGACTCTTGAAGCATCGTTTAGTTTATCTGCTCTCTCGTACAAAGCCGCCACAACCAAATGCAACTCCTTGCTATTAACATTAGGATCAGATTCCAATATCTCAAACAACGATTCAACCATCTCAAAATCTTTCTTCGATGAGTATAAACTCAGCATTTGGAAATGAACTTCATCAGGGAAAACACATCCTTCCTCTTGCATTTCTCTGTAAACCGTGTCTGCTTTTTCAAACTCTCTTTGTTTCCCGTACGCGTTCAACACCATAGCTATTGCATTTGAATCCGGAAAGTAACCAGCGGTTCTCATTTTCTCAAACACTTCGATGACATTTACATACCTTTGGTTTCTTGAGTAAAGATTGATCATACAGCCAAATACTGATATGTCTTTTACCTCCCCGGATTCAAAAGCTTGACGAAAAACCCATGTCGCCTCTTCAGTTCTCCCGGCTTTAGCCAGAATGGTGATAGCGGTTTCCCGAGGGATATTATCCGGGAGTTTTAACTCGTGAAGCAGTCGTTTAGCATGACCCATCAGACCAACTCTTTCATAAGCCACAATCATGGTCTGATACAGAACTTGATCGATTTCCACACCCGAGCTCCTCAGCTTCTGAAACAGTGTCGCAGCTCGGTCCAATTTCCCAGCTTTCCCCCATATTGATATAATAGTTGAGTAGGTAATGGCGTTAGGTTCAATACCTCGGTTCTGCATCTCTTGAACAAGATTCGTAGCCTTTTCGTGCTCCATAGTTTTCCCATAGATCTTAATCATCGTGTTGTACGTAACAACGTTTTGTACAATGTCTTTCCTCTGCATCAACCTGAAAAGATGAATTGCTTCACCGAAAAGCTCAGCCTCGCCGTAAACACGAAGGATGGTATTGTAGCTAACAACATTTGGTTCGATATCTATTTTCCTCAAACTCCAAAACAACCTATCAGCTTCTTTAACCATGTCAAGCTGACCATAAACATCGATCATTATATTACAAGTCGTGAGATCCAACTCACAATTCACCTCTTTCATCTCTGCGAAAACCGACAAAGCTTCTAAAAACTTCTGGTTCTCTACATAAACACTCAAGAGAGTGGAGTAACTAACTGTGTTTGGTAACACACCAGCTTCGTTCATCTCCTTAATAAGTAACCGCGCCTCTCTAAACAATTTGGCCTTTCCATAAACATTGATCATAGAATTATACGCAACAAGATCAGGAGTAATACCAGACCTCTTCAACCTCGAGAAAATCGAAATAGCCTTTGAATAATCACACAGCCTCCTAGAAAGCTCAATGAGGTTGCTATACAAAACAAGGTCACCTGAGACACGGTCTTGTTCCATCTTCTGAAGCCAAGACAAAGCCGAATCAAACATACCCTCTTTCCCAAACGAAGTGATAAGCGTCGAATAAGTATACCTATCAGGAGTAAGAGCTCTCTGACGCATTTCGTCGAACAGTCCGTGTGCAATATCAAACTGCTTAGATCTCAACACATTACGAAGAACTACATTGTAGGCGAACACAGAGGGTGTGTATTTAGCTTCCTCGTGAACCCAATCGAGCAACGCCAATGATCTCTGCCAATCATTTTCTCGAGAGAGAAGCGAAACCATGAACCGTATAGATAACTGTCTGTCTTTGTAAGTTGAAAGCAGAGAAAAAAGCTCACTTTCGTTCTGGGTCTGGTGAATTGAAGCTAAAAGCTCGTCCATATCGACGTCGTGATCGAGAAAAGTAGACCTTTGATACCTCCGATGTTTCCTCAACGCTTGAAACGACGACGTTGAGTTCTTCTTCTTCTCTGGTTGTTGTTTTTTCCATACCATTCTGGTTTGTGAAGGTGATGAAGAAGCAGAGACTGTGAATATGAGATTGCGTTGTCTAGCTTTAGGAATGGTGGAGATATGAGGTCTGCTTAAGGGTAATAATGGAAGAGAAAGTGAAGGCGAAGAAGATGAAGCAATAATATCTATGTACAACATTGGATTTTGCAATCTTTTCAAAAAAAAAAAAAAAAAAGATAAATCTTTATATAGCAGCTCCCAAACATTTGTAAACAGGAGAAACAAACGACGCCGTTTTGGTATTATTATTATTACCTTTTGTTTGTCTTTTACAGTTTTACCTACTGTTTAGCGTTGTTGACTTGTGTTTACCATATAGTTCAATGAAATAAAAAAAAATCAATGCTCAATGGTATGTTATTTAAAAAAAAAAATTACTAGCTAAATAACACTGAAGTCTTGAATAATTTAAATAATTTTCTATAAATTTTTTAATTCAAGAACATCCATTTGAGAAGGTTACATATGATTTTAACAAAACTTAGAACTCTTTTAAAATCTTTGTATACTGAATAGGACAGAGAATTCTAGTCAACAATACTTATCATATTGCTTTCCCTTTCATGGTAACTAATCACAACATATCGAGTCAGTCAAAAAAAAACATTTCTTAGTATATTGCTTTCTTTTTGGGTCATAAGGAACAATATAAATAAGTAGATTAAACATTTTTCAATCTCAATCACAATAAAATATGATGAATAATATCATGAGGCTCTCTAATATAATAGTTGTGGTGACTCTACTTGTTCTTGCATCTAGTCTTGCCCAGGCTAGGACCATGCAAGACCCTCAACAAATAGACTCTAAACCGATCCATCTACCACCGATTATCCCAACCGAGCCATTTCCTCCACCTCCACCAAGCCAGGATCCGCATACATCAGTGAAGCAGTTCCCAGTCCCAATTTATTGTCCTCCGGGTAAACACTATTGTATTTCTCCTGGAGTGCCCGGTCCTCCTCCCGCATAAACTCAAGTGTTCCTTTTGTAATATTAAACACCTAAAAATAAATACAATGTAAAACCTGTTTTGCATTAATTATTGTGCTTTCTAATCATGAATCTACAATAATTCGTTAACTAAATTTCATTTCTTATGTCTCACTTTGAGTCTTTGACCATGAAGTAGAACATTATTCTCTACAATTAGTCAAGTACATTAGGCTGACAAGTAAATCAACACGAACCAACGAGAATCTTGAACAAGATATCCGAACATGCTCCAGCTTCCACCAAGAATTCTTCTCTTTTCTTTTTTTTTTCTACATAAAAAATTCATATATTTGGCATGTTTAATTTGTGCATATTAGCTACTTGTAACACCTATTAGAGTAACCCTCATTCTGAAAATAGTGGCTTTCATAGCTTGGAGAGAGTCCTCCATTTCATCACAAAGCTTGTCCGGTTTGGGTATGACAGTAGGATCCGATCAACCCCTAGCGAGATTACCATCTTTTCCGCATAACTTAGAAAATGTATTGTCAGTGCCTACAAAAACAGAATCATGATATGAGAAAAAATAAAAGAGAAAGGTTACTAATGGTAGCGTAGTTGATTTAGGTTACTAATGTTTTACATACTCTTCCTATTTTATATACTCTTTACTACTAGTATGAGTGATGTATGGATGCAAATAAGCTCCTAATGTGTGAAAATCAAACTTTTAAATTGACTAGTAAAATACAGTCACAAAAGAGTAACACTTTGCCACCACTTTGCAACTGTCTTGAGACTGCTTTGCAACCGTATTGCGACGAATAAGCGACTAACACCTGAATTAGCAACGTTTGTGCGACTCTTTTCCCACTCTTGTTATTTTTGGGAATTAAATTTCATTTTTGAGATGTATGTACATCCTTAGATATACATTTATACTTGTATTTGACTGAATTTAGTAACTAAAACTTTTTGAAGGTCATAAATTTCAATGTTAACAATGAATACATGCATATGTTCCAAAGCCATCTTTGTAAAAACATGTCACCATGGAAGAATGTGTAGGACTTTAGGAAAATGTAATTCTTATGTTTTAAAAGCAATGTTTTACATGCTCTTCCTATTTTATATACTCTTTACTACTAGTATGAGTGATGTATGGATGCAAATAAGCTCCTAATGTGTGAAAATCAAACTTTTAAATTGACTAGTAAAATACAGTCACAAAAGAGTAACACTTTGCCACCACTTTGCAACTGTCTTGAGACTGCTTTGCAACCGTATTGCGACGAATAAGCGACTAACACCTGAATTAGCAACGTTTGTGCGACTCTTTTCCCACTCTTGTTATTTTTGGGAATTAAATTTCATTTTTGAGATGTATGTACATCCTTAGATATACATTTATACTTGTATTTGACTGAATTTAGTAACTAAAACTTTTTGAAGGTCATAAATTTCAATGTTAACAATGAATACATGCATATGTTCCAAAGCCATCTTTGTAAAAACATGTCACCATGGAAGAATGTGTAGGACTTTAGGAAAATGTAATTCTTATGTTTTAAAAGCAATGTTTTACATACTCTTCCTATTTTATATACTCTTTACTACTAGTATGAGTGATGTATGGATGCAAATAAGCTCCTAATGTGTGAAAATCAAACTTTTAAATTGACTAGTAAAATACAATCACAAAAGAGTAACACTTTGCCACCACTTTGCAACTGTCTTGAGACTGCTTTGCTACCGTTGCTACTGTTTTTGCGACTGTTTTGCCACCCTGTTTTGGCGGTTTATGTTCCCACCAATAATTTTGTGAAATTTGTCTAATTATTTACGCGTTTTTTTTCCCCAAAATTTTATACTGCGACTGTTTTGCGACTACATTGCGACGTCCGTTCGTTAATAACTAGGCAAACACTTAAACATTTTAACACTTCTTATTTTCTTTTTTCAATCGATCTAGGGTTTTTTCTCTCAAACCTCTTCACTCTCCTTCTCTCTCAAACACATCGATCTCTCCTTCTCTCTCAATCTCTCAATCCTCTATTGCTTTCTCTTTAAATCTTTTTCTTCTCTCTCTCTCTCTCTCAATCGTCGATCCGATGCCTCCTAAGACCAAGGTTGCTTCCAGAGGTCGCGGTGGCAGAACCGCCAACGGTGTCCGAATCTTCAATTCTAGCAGATCCTCTTCTCATTCGTCGAACCCTTCTGAACGCACAGACTCTGCAACACAGTCTGCAACCCATTCACATCAAAGCCGTCCTTCACAGTTTCCCCCGACAAATCCAGCGCCAATAAGTAGTCCATTGCCGACTACAGATCCACCGTCGAGGACAAATCAACCGTCGAGGACAAACCAACCGTCGAGTAGTCATCCACCGTCGAGGACAAACCAACCGTCGAGTAGTCATCCACCATCGAGGACAAACCAACCGTCGAGTAGTCATCCACCGTCGAGGACAAATCAACCGTCGAGTAGTCATCCACCGCGGAGGATACTTACACCGCCTCCGATTCCTCAACAAGCGCTTCTTCCTGTTCCTCACCCTCAACCGCCTCCGATTCCTCAACAAGCGCCTCTTCCTGTTCCTCACCCTCAACCGCAACCGGAGCTTGTTCCAGAGGGAGATAACGGCGACGAAGCAAACGAGGAAGAACAAAACCCTAATCAAAATGTCGATCACTACCAAGATCTGTTAGATGGTTTGCTAGCTCTTCCAGGCCGAGAACATCTACCACTCCTGTCTCAGCATCCTATCCCTGGAGTCGAAACTCTATGGTATAAACACTCTCTCCTCTTGTAATTTTTCTTTAAGTATACTCGGTATGTCACATAGAATCTTAAAAGCATGAATGTGTTCAATAGTTTGATCTTTAAGTATACTCGGTAACACTCTCTCCTCTTGCGGTAATAGGTTTACTAATCTGTTGTTTGTTGTTTGTTGTTTGTTGTTTGTTGTTGTTTGATGTTCAGTAATCGGTTGTTATTAGATATTCAATAGTTTCAATAGGTTATTGGTTCATATTTTCAAGTAGACTTACTCAGTTAATGTAACAGGTTTAACCGGCACAAAGGAAAGCTTTCTCGAGTCATTGCTGGAATCTTAAGGAGAAAGTTTGATGGGCCTTACTACAGTTGGAAGGTTACTCCACAACACATTCAAGAGCGATACTTCAGGACATTTGCGGTAAGTCAAATTATAGTTTTGACAATGCTTTAAACACTTAACTCTATATATATGAATTGGTCAATTTGCTAACTTAAATGTTTTGTGTTATTGTAGCGGAAGTATAATTGGGATATCGGGATTACTGAGCTTGTTAAAGAAGGTTTCTTGAAGATAGCAAAGAGCAGGATGAAAGGCATTGTCAGTCAAGTTAGGAGGAGTGGTGTACAACCACCATGGATTGGTGATAAAGTATGGCCTATTATGTGCGAATATTGGAACACCCCTGATGCCATTGAGAGGAGTGAGAATGCTTCTCATTGCAGAAACTCGGACCGTGGAGGCCTTGGAGTGCACAAACACTTAGCTGGTCAGAAATCATATGTACAAATTCATCAAGAAATGGTAACACTTCTCTTTCCATCCACTTCACCTCAAAGTTTTTCTAATGTTTTCATAATTTAATGCTCTCACGGCCACTTAAGCTCCTAATGTTTTTCTAAAATTTTCATAATTTAATGTGTTTCACTATCATTGTAGGAGGAAGAGCTGGGGCGTCCTGTATCACTGGTCGAAGTGTTTCTTAAAACACACACTCGGCCAGATGGATCATTTGTGGATCAAAAAGCCAAACAAGTTGCTGAGACCTATGAGAAGACCATAGAAGACAGACAAACTGACACGGACAATGATGGTCCAGATGGTTCAGAGAGTTCAACACATTGAACTCTTTCCCTTGAAGAAAGAAATGAGCTCTTCCTTGAGGTAATTCGTTTGTCTTTTGTGTGTGATTTTTCTTTGTCAATTTTGGTTTCTTAATGTGAATGATGATTGATGTTTATTCTTAGATTAACAGTCTCCTGGTTTTCTTAAATTTGTTTAATGAGCTATGCTTAGGAACCTAGAATATTTGATGTTGATTCTGCATTTGGTTATCTGGTTTGTGCTGATTAGCGAATGTTTATCTTTTGGTTTAGTGTACTCAAACAGATAACAGAGGTAACCCATTTGGCCTTGGATCACTTGTTGAGACACTAAGGAAAGGAAAAAGGAAAGAGAGTTATGCGAGCTCTTCTGCAGCAACTCTTGCGGAGCTTCAAGATCAACTTCGGCGCAAGATATCTGAACATGAGTCTGAGAATGCACGACGTGATCAGGAACACCGAGAGTCTCAAGCTGTGATCAACAAGCTTGTCCTCTTCATCTCTGAAAAAATTCCTGAATACTCAGCTTTTACGGTTCCTCCTCCTGCAGCCACCCAACCAGCTATCGCGCCTACAACCACTGCACAACCCATCGATGGAGGCACCACACCACCCTCCAGTCCAGCTGCACAAACCCCTACCTCTAATACTTCTTCCAACTAAACTTCTAATTCCCCTTTTCTTTATGTATGAACTTGCTTTTGAATATTGTTTCTTGGATGTTTAGGATGATCTTTTTGTTTTGGATGATAAGTTTGCTTGTGTGGTAGTTTCAATCATCATTCCTTTTGATTATTAGCATTTGAAATTCCCAAATTAATCACAATTAGGATTGCTAAAACGTTTCTGATTTGTGACTAAACCAATTAATAAATGTGACTCTTTTGTGACTATACCAATTCAAATAATGTAACTATTTTGTGACTAAACGAATTCAAATAATGTGACTATTTTGTGACTAACCCAATTCACAAAATGTGACTATTTTGTGACTAAACCAATTCACAAAATAGTGGCAGAATAGTTACTAAAAACGAACTCCTTAGCGACTACAAAAACAGTCTTAACATAGTCGCAATAATAAACGACTAATTTGCGACTCAACTGCTACTAAACTAAAACAGACTTTGCAACCCTTTTGGGACTAATAGGTCGTCCTTAATCCGTCGCTAAACCCAGACTCTACCGTTAATCGTAATACGGTCGTAAACATACGACTGTTATATGTAGTCACAAAACTGTCCCTAAGTAGACTTCGTTGCAGTTTAGTCGGAAATGTACAACTACCAATTATAGTCACAGTATCGTCGCAAATATACGACTATAAAAAAGAGTCTGTAATCCGTCGCAAATAAGCGACCATGTTGCGACCAACATATTTTGCGACCGTTTTTTTGCGACCATCGAAAAGAGTCGCGAAGTAGTCGCAAAACCCTTATTTGCGACTAAAGAGCGACTATAGTAGGAGTGGCAAATGGCATGTTTTCTTGTAGTGTTGTATACGTACATGAGCGTGTCCATAGACACTTGGAGCGATGTAAGCAATGGCGTGGCCAAGAAAACTGATTTCTTCTTTGGGACCAATCATGTTTGAAATGAATGTGGTCGTGTTCGAAACAATTCGTTCTGGAAATATTGCACCTACCTACAATGATAGGAGACTTATTTTTAAGTTCATAAGCGTGACAATAACAACAATCTGGAACTCGTTTGATCAAATCATATACCTTAGCTCCGAAAGTATTAAAGATATAATCTGTAATCCAATATGCCAAAGCAGCTTGACGTGAGTGTTTTTCCCGATTCATAGCAAATTGAGCCTTTGATAGGTACAACAATGGATCAGTCTCCAAGCCGATTGAGATCGGGAAGCTAATAGAGCTGAAGTAGTTGCCCCATCTGCATTTCGAATCCTTGGCCAACATATCTGCCAATGGCTTCATTCACGTTTTCACCTTGTGTCACAATTTATATTTACCTTTCTATATATTTAGACAGATGGTTAAGTAAATTTAGTTGTGTAGGTTTCTAACCTGGATTCCAATATTTGACCTTAGGTTTACACAAACACCTGCGATAAGTCGTATTTTTCCAGGAAAATTGCTTAGATAACGCGAGAGAGCGGCTTGTGTAACTCCAAGTAGAACATCATTGATAGTCTAACAACAAACATGTACAATGTTGACGCAAATGAAAAAGAAAAATATAAATAAAATAGATTTTGATTAGCTTAAAGACCCTAAGCGTACATACCATGTTCATAACTTCCTTTATAAGTTTTATGTCATCTAATGAGACAATTTTGTGACAAAACATCTTCTGATTATTTTCGACGCCCACAACACCTTTCAGAGGCGTCTTTGTATCCTTCAAGAACAAAGCTGTAGCCAAGAGAAGCAAAAGATCCACAAAAGTATTGCAGATCAATCTCATTGACCAAAAAATTGGTAGTACCAAGCTTAAGAACCATGGGATGTCTATATCTTTATGCACCGTCCGTTTAAGAACAGGAATAGTATCTCGGTGTGATGTATTCTGAGTACACACAACTAGGAGAGACATGAGGGATGTTCCATCTCCCAATGAATGGTGAGATCTTGTTACACAGACCGCTTCGGCATCAACCGTAACAAACCTGATACACCGGAAAGATAAATTGAGCTTAACAACATGAAGATGAAGAAGAAAAAGATCCAAAGATCCAAAGAACGAGATACTCCATTCAATGATAAAAGTTTGTTACACAATTGTTAAGTTGTTAGTCTACCGTACAATCAGATTATATATCTCTGATCTTACAAGTAAACCAACTAAACCGGGAATTAAAAGTCTAACCAACATCAGACCGGTTTATATTATAATATGCCCCCCTCAAATCAATATCTTCAAAGTGTCTGGTTTGGAAGATATAGATTTGATAAGGACATCCTCTGAAGTAGGTGATAGAATGGCCCTGGTTGAAGAGGTTTAGTGAGTATATCCGCATGTTGGTTCTCACTCTGAACATGAAAAGTCTTCAGCGTTCCTGCCTTCAGCTGATCTTGTACCGTATGACAGTCAATCTCAATATGTTTTGTCTGTTCGTGAAACACAGGATTCATAGCTATGTGAAGTGCAGATTTGTTATCACAAAACAACATCGCTGGACAAGTGACCTGAACATGAAGATCCTTCAATAATTGTTGAATCCATATTATTTCAAAAGTCGCTTGCGTCATGCTTCGGTATTCAGAATATGTGCTACTCCTGCTAGCAACGTGTTGTTGCTTCTTTGATCTCCAAGAAATGAGAGAGTATCCTAAATAAATGCAGAAAGCAGAAACAGAACGTCGTGTATTACGACAAGCTCCCCAATCAGCATCCGCAAAAGCATTAATACACAGTTCCGTGTCAGCCGCATACATCAAACCTTGACCCGGGTTACCTTTTATATATCGCATAACCTTATGAGCTGCTTGTAAATGTATATCCGTTGGTGCAGAGATGAATTGACTCAGTTGATGAACAGCAAAAGTAATGTCAGGTCATGTGATCGTGAGGTAGAGCATTCGGCCTATGAGTTCTCTATAAGATTTTGGATTCGTCAACCTGGTTCCCATATCCTTTGTGAGATGTAAATTGGGATCCATCAGAATATTACTGTTTGCAGCCTAAGAAACCAACATCCTCTAATAAATTCATCGCATACTTCCTCTGGCAAACAGATATTCCCTTTGTAGATCTAGCTATCTCCAATCCTAGGAATAACCTGGCTGGTCCTAGATCCTTGATCTTGAACTCTGATTTCAGCAAATCTTTCAAGGTTTCTACTGCAGCATCATTGTTACTAGCTATCATGATGTCATCGACATAAACTAGAACAACTATCATAGACGAGGCTTGCAGCTTAACAAACAATGTGTTATCAGTAGGGGATTGAACAAAGTTCGCGCCTAACAGGACTGAGGACAATCGTTTATACCACTGCCTAGACGCCTGTTTAAGGCCATAGAGAGATTTAAGAAGGCGACATACCAGATGTGGTGGCAAAATAGTACCAGGAGGTGGAGTGTAACCCTGAGGCAAGCTCATGTATATCTCCTCATCGAGATCACCATGCAAAAAAAGCATTAGACACATCCATATGTGTCAAGGACCATCCTGTTGCAGCAGCAAGTCCAAGTAAAGGCTTCACACTGGTTAGTTTCGCAACTGGTGAAAAAGTGTCAATGTAATCAACACCTTCTTGTTGAGTAAAACCTTGTGCCACAAGTCTTGCTTTATACCATTCAATAGAACCGTCTGCATTATATTTGATTGTGAAGATCCATTTACAACCAACAACATTCTTACCTGGTGGTAAGGACTCCACCTCCCAAGTCTTAGCCAGTTCGAGAGCAGAAAGCTCTGTATTAGCCGCATTAGTCCACTTGTCTGATTCCATGGCTTGAAGGAAGGTTTTGGGTTCGGTTTCAGTATTGTAAGCACAAATATATGAACAAAAAAGAGGATTCAGTTTATCATAGGATATGACAGAAGAGATAGGATATGGGGTTGTATGTGTCTTAGGTGGGATGGGATTGTTAGGCTCAGTAGTGGTAGAGATAGTTGCGGTGATATTTGGGGTTGTAGGTGTAAGAAGAGGATATGATGAAGGAAGGTGTAGAGGATTAACGGGATTGGTAGGTGTGGTGATGATAGGTTCAGTAGCAATAGGATGTTGGGTGATAGATGTAGGTGGTAAAGTGGAAATAGAAGGAACTAAGGCACAGTGATACTCAGCTAGATGACGAGGAGCTTTAGTAGCCCGCTTAGGTCTAGCATTAGGTACACCATTAAGATCCGAGTCCCGTGTCTCTGAAATAGGTTCCACAATGGTGGCACTAGAGTCCCTATGTATATGTGGAGATGATGATGTACATGCATGATGTGTAGAAGGAATGATATCATCAATATGAAAAGTTTGAACAAAATGTAGAGGAGCAGGCAGAGGCAAAATTGTGTTAGGAAACATATCCACAGAGTGAGATAACATATCACTAGTCTTAAAAGGAAAAGTACTTTCATGAAACACAACATTCCTAGAAATTGAAACTGAGTGTGATTCTAAATCTAGTACTTTGTATCCTTTATAACCAACAGGGTAACCTAAAAACACACAAGGTTTAGCTCTGGGAGAAAATTTATGCCTATCCTGAACATATGTTGAAACATAACAAAGGCAACCAAAATTCTTTAACAAAGTATAATCTGGTATTTTCTTAAGTAGAAGTTCTATAGGCGACTTATTATCTAATAATGGTGAGGGAAGTCTATTTATTAAGAAGACTGCAATAAGAACACAATCATTCCAATACTGTAAAGGAATATTAGATTGAAAAAGCAAGGAACGAGCAACATTGAGTAAATGTTGGTGTTTACGCTCAACAACAGAATTTTGTTGAGGAGTATAAGCAAACGAAAAATAGTGTAACATGCATAATGTGTAGTTGAATCAACTGTTGTAGTTGTTGTGGAGGTATCTCCTGAATACTCTGAATAGGAGCTGTATTATGAGCAGGCATATACTGAGAGGACATCTGCTGTGGAGGCATGAATTGATAAGAACCATAGTCAGAAGCATTGGGGGTCATCTCAGAATGTACATTAGCAATAGCATTTGCTCTCTGCATTGCATCATTAGGTGTCAAAGATCCTCTCGGCTGAAAGTGAGTCATCCTAGGTTGTGGCTGAGACATAGACATCCTCGGCTGAAACTGATTATTAGCCTGAGGTCTAGGATTGTAACCCATTGTAGTCGTCTTATAGCCTGGAGGAAAACCGTGCAATTTGGAACATTTCTGAACTGTATGACCAAGCTTTCCACAATGAGTACAAACCGACTTCTGATTGGAACGAAAAGTATTATAAGCAGCTATATAAGCATTCTCCATTTCTCCCTCAACTTGGAAAGCCACATTATCTACTTGTGTAACATGCTTAACAGTAGTTTGACGCTCATCCTGAGTTAACATATTGAAAGCTGCTTCCATAGTGGGTATCGGTTTTAACATCAAGATATGTCGCCTTGTTTGATCATAACACTCATTTAATCCCATAAGGAACTTAGTGACACGACTTCTCTGCTGAAGTTTCTCCCACTTAACAGCAGCATCACACTCGCATCTTCCGCAAGTACAAACAGGAACATCTACATAATTCCTATATTCCTCCCAAAGAGTAAGTAACTCAGTGTAATAAGTAGAGATATCCATAGAAACTTGCTCAAGCTTACTTAGACGTTGTTCTATAGCAAACAACCTAGGGGCATCATCCTGTTGATAACGAGAACATATGCTCTTCCAAATACCTTCTGCTGTAGGTATGAATAACAAGCTCTGTCCAATCTTCTTGGATACAGAATTCATAAGCCATGTAGACACCATATCGTTACATCTAGACCAAGCTCCAAAATCTCGATGCGTTTCAGGTGGTTTAGTGATCGTACCATTGATGAAGCCAAGTTTATTCCTGACATTCAATCCCATCCACACAGAACGCTTCCATGAATGAAAATCTGAAGCTGCAACAAGACGATCTGAAAAAAGATTCAACCAGCATGATCATTGTTATTCAGATAAAAAGGATTCTCATATTGATCCGTTTGATAACGCGATGGTGAATTCGCTGAATTAGAAGTGCGATTCACCGGATTTGTAACAGACGAGGGAGGTACTAGGTTAATTGAAAGAAACAATAAGAAGAAGAACCAGAAAACAAACTATGATTGCATCGATGAGCTCAGAGATCACAGCCATGATGATTCTCGCAATCCATGAATAAGTAACGACTGGTAAAATCATCTTCTCTAACTCAATCACTCAATTCAAGCTCCAATGTAAAGAGAAAAGCGGAAATTACAAAAGAAAGCTTTGATACCATAACAAACCCGATACACCGGAGCTTAACAACATGAAGATGAAGAAGAAGAAGATCCGAAGATCCAAAAAACGAGATACTCCTTTCAATGATAAAAGTTTGTTACACAATTGTTAAGTTGTTAGTCTACCGTACAATCAGATTATATATCTCTGATCTTACAAGTAAACCAACTAATCCGGGAATTAAAAGTCTAACCAACATCAGACTGGTTTATATCATAATAAACCGTTTTGACGTTGAGGATGTGCATGTCCCATAAAGGTCTTGATTTATCGAGATGAAGCATTGTTAGACGTGAAACATAGTCTTCAACATAACCTTCTCCATTGTCGCCGATCTCCCCGGGGTCTATATCAGGTTCAAATACATGGTTTTCAACATTGACTTGAGTCTTAATCCAGCATGCACCATCATTAGACTGTGAAATTGGAGATTAATTAACGACCAAACTAATTAAGTCATATATTAGATCGATTAAACACTAAGTAAAATTGGTTTAATTATAATATGCGTTCTTACCAATCTTCTTGAGAAACGAGGATGCTTAGAAACATTCAGCTTCAAGGCATGTTGTATAACATCAGCGTTGATCTTAGTTTTGCAACCGATCATGGTGAGGATGCAACAGTCGTTGCCCGGCGATTGGAACACACGAGCCATAGGGCTGAGCGGTTCTCCATCTTCGTCCTCCTCACTGATCATATTCTCTTTCCTTCGCTACTTGCATACGTGATACGTATATATCATTTCCCGGGATCGCACGTTCTCTTACACGCTACCATATGTAACTTAAAGTAATATAATGATAATGGTACAGCTTTTCTTTTTTTTGTCGATTAGTTCTCTTCTTTTACATATTCACATAATCACATTTATCAAAAAGAAAGCATCTTTTACCTGTTAGTTGTATCTAGGGCCCCCCTTTTTACAATATCACTACAACAAAAACGGTATTAATTTAACGTCGGTCATTAGTGACTTTAACGTCATTTTCAAACTGACTTTAAAGTAATAACATCGGTTTAAAAACCGTCGTAACACTACGTCACGTTAAGTATATTAGCTTCAGTTTATAAAATGACGCTTACTTTTGAAATCAAAACTTAACCATCAATCCTAATGTAAAGGTTTTTAGGGCATGTCCACCGGTTAAAATTAGATGAGTTTCTCCAAATATATAATTTTACTAAACTTAATATCTCTATTATATTATTTAAGCAACCCTTTAAATAAATAATCTCACTTCATATAGTATATTATACAAAATGCCACTGTATTTTAATACAAAATATAATAACAGAATCTTAATATTAATTTGTTGTAACCAGAAAATGTTTATCCACAAAAATAGCAAATAAAATATAACCTATTATGAAGTGTTTCACAAAAAACAAAAAAATCTAGAGATAAGTTATTGATGAGAGAATTAGGGGAATTTTACCTGATCAATATATATAATTATATCTGTAGTAAACGTAATGGGTGTTTGAGGATTGATAGCGGTCATTCATATTAAGATCCTGACATTTTACATATTATACCCGCTGATCATATGTATTTATTTTATATTATACACAAAAAATAATTAGATGATTCATATGTAAATAAAATGTACAAATAACAATTATTTTTCATTAAAAATAAAACTTTGACTATAACTTTTTATTCTAGAATATATATATATATTATTAATAAATGATAATACTACAAAATATTAACGGGTATTTACGGGTCGGGTAACGAGACGGATAACGGCATGGATATCAAAAATTAAATTAATATCCAATACTCGATCCTTACTCACAAATAATATAATTATAATACATTTCACTCGACCCTAAAGCTGCGGGTACCCTTTTTTGGGACGGAAACAAGCCAAGTAACGGATCGAATACGGGTAACCTACCCTTTTTCTATACCTACCAATTAGTAGTTTAATATAACTCAAAACTCACCATATAGTACTATACATTATATAACATGTAAATGAATGATACAACATAATCATAATCTTAACAAATAACGAAATACAAAAATTCCCCGTGCTACCAGCACGGGTGATTATCTAGTAATATGATTATTTATTTAAAGATTAAGGCATGATTGGTAATGGCTGTTACTTTTGGCTGTAGAGACTTTTTAAAATTTTAGCTGTAGAGAATTTGGCTGTAGATGTTTTGACTGTAAAAACTTTAACTGCTAAAATCTGATTGTTTACTAGCAACTTTTAAAGCTGTAGCTGTAAAAGTATAATATGTAAAATATATATACAAATACTTTGGAGAGCTTTAAAATATAATAGGGAGAAAAAAAAATGTTTTTGTAATTGTTTAGTTTTAAAGCATGGTTTTGACGCTTTTAAAAAAATGAGAAAACTAGGAAGGAAAAAAAAGAAGTTGCTTTCAAAACTTTTAAAAAAATAAAAGCAATAAAAGTCTGATTGTCTAAAAAATGGCTGTAAATGCTTTAAATAATTTTAAAGTCTTAAAAGTCTCTTACCAATTAGGGCCTAAATCAGGATAAAAAATTGACTATTAGTAATGTTATATGTGTCTAGAAACGGTTCTATAGTTGCTCAAGAATCATTTCTCACTTCTCTCATTAATTTTCTCACATTCTTTCTTCTTTTATTATTATTTAGTTATTTTTAATAAATGAACAGTGATAGTCTTAGGCCATGTGTATTGAAGGAACACCTTGGGTGTTCTAAGGTGTTCTAAGCCTTTTTAAAATCAAAAATATAGAGAAGAGTGGGTGAAGAACATGTTGTTAGTTCTTGATGTAGAACTGAATTTGGGTCAGTTCTTGGGTGACGTGGCAACTCATGAATGAATACAATTTTTTGCAAAGGAGAAAACATTTATTTGTTTGGAGGAAGTTTTGTTTGTTTTTTTTTATTTATATCTTTAATGTTTTTTTGTTTCATAAAAATTTGGTATTGTATTTTGAATTCTAGAATAAGTTTTTTAAGTTTGCAATTTAAATGTTATTTTTTAAAGTTTTTAAAATTGTAATATGTTTTTTTATATATATATCTTTAATGTTTTTTTGTTTCACAAAAATTTGGTATTGTATTTTGAATTTTAGTATAAGTTTTTTTAAGTTTACAATTTAAATGTTATTTTTTAAAGTTTTTAAAATTATAATATGTTTAAAATTATTATATTATTAAATCTTATGATCTAAACATGTTCTCCCAATAACCAACTTTTTAATAAAATATCTAAACTAATGATTTTACATTATTTTCATAATATTTTTACTCTAAGAACACCCACAAATGTTCTACCTTAGAGTTGTATCTTAACCATAATCTGTCGGTTTCTGAATGGCAAAAGATTTTTTTTGTTTTTTATTGTTTATTCGTCGTCTCTCGTTTATTTATTCGTCTCTGCTTATGGAGAAAACTCTCCGACAAAAGACGATTTGTCGAATAGAGAAAGGAATTAAGTTGGAAATTCGTTTTTGTCCATCGTTATCATCATCTATTCTCCAACCCAAAATCCATCGTTATCATCATCTCCACAAACGTTGGCACCATCCGCGATTTTGGTTCATCAAATCTAAATGGGAGATTCATGTGGCAAATTGGAGAATTTGGTTCAATTGATGGCGTCGATTACGAAGTGGAGATCAATGGTGGATTTAGAAAATAAATTTGTTTATTCGTCGTCTCTCGTTTATTTATTCGTCTCTGCTTATGGAGAAAACTCTCCGACAAAAGACGATTTGTCGAATAGAGAAAGGAATTAAGTTGGAAATTCGTTTTTGTCCATCGTTATCATCATCTATTCTCCAACCCAAAATCCATCGTTATCATCATCTCCACAAACGTTGGCACCATCCGCGATTTTGGTTCATCAAATCTAAATGGGAGATTCATGTGGCAAATTGGAGAATTTGGTTCAATTGATGGCGTCGATTACGAAGTGGAGATCAATGGTGGATTTAGAAAATAAATTTACATGAGGTAAAATTTGATTAGAATTAAAAAGGAAAAAAGACAAAAACATTTAGGAATTGAAATATAGTTTAGTGAAAAACTTTAATTTTTCTTTCTTTTTAAACTAAATTTCTAAAAATTTGGTTAATAATTTGTACGTAACCCAATGTTATTAAAATATTTGGGCTTGTAATGATAAATTAAATAAAAAAAATTGGTCCTTTGACTTGTGTTTGTATGAATTCGAAGAATAATAGGGTAAAAAAAAGTATAGAACAAACAGAATACTAGGGACATTTAATATATATTTAATAGGGGCATAATTCAAAACTTTTATAAAATAACACTTACCTCAAAAAAAAATTGACAGTGACAACTTCCCGTCTCTAGTACAACGTGGATCCGCCCTTGGTGGAGACCGTATTAAGAGCTCATACAAGGTAATTCATCTTCCTTTCTCATTCTTAAATCATTGAACCTCTGAATTTTGTTTGGGAATGTTTACAGAGTCTTGTAATAGTTTCCATATCTTGGATTTGTGACTAACGATTATATTGTTATCAGTAAGAACTCGGTGATTATAGTGTTGAACTTGACAATAAGCTTTCTGATTTATTGAGTTGTTAAAAATCAAGTACTTGTTTGTGGTAGTTGGCTTGGTTTTTTGTTTGTTTGTTATCGTGTGGTATTGTGGTTTTGCAGGTCAGGTTATTCAAGGATGGGATATTGGTATTAAGATAGTGAAGAAAGACGAAAATGATGTATTCACTATCCCTGCGGAGCTGACATATAAAAGAATGATCTTTTAGAATGATCACAATTCTAATGACAATGATCATTCTTGTATAAAGTTTTCTTGAAACAGCTAAAAGATTGAATAAAGATCCAGCAGACTGTATGGTTATTGAAGATTCTGTGTGATGTGAGTCTCACTTTTATAGGGTATTGTTTTGCAGTTGCGTGTTTGGTTGTTTCTTACTTACAGTTAGTTTAAATGGGCAAGGCCTGGTGTTATGGCTTGTAAAGCTGCTGGGACAAAAGTGATTGTTGTTCCTTCTATTCCTAAACTGTAAACAGACACATCTTTATACATCCGCTAATGAAGTCATCAATTCTCTACTCGACATAAGACCAGAGAAATGGGCTCTTCCTCCATTTTAAGATGGTAAGAAACACTCACAAACTCCACTCAATACTTCTTTTCCTTTATAACTACTCTGGTGATAATTTGTAGAAATCGTTTACAAAGAAACTCATAGGCCATAACCAATAATAGATCTTGTCAAAAAAAAAAAAAAAAAAACACAAAATAGTTAAGTCCAAATATATATATTTTTAAGTGAAAAGTGTTTCTGAAAAAAAAATATATATTTGGAATTAATTTGTATTTTTAAAATTTAACTAGGACTCAGCTCCACAATGTGGCGAGTGAGTATTTGATAAAATAAATAAAATAAAATTTAAAATTTAAAATTATATGTTATAAATTTATTTGAAAATAATACTCTAGTTAAGAGTATGTGATATTAATAAAAATTATTTTAAAAAGAGAAAATAATAAGTAAGGCTAAATATTAACTACAAAACTTTTGTAACAAAATGTTATGGCAAAGAGACATAAATCTATAAAAAATAATATAGTGAAAAGTCATACTGAATTGAGGCAATCTTGCCAAAAATATTATTTAATATATATTATAAAAATAAGGTATTCTATAAAAAATTATGATAAAAGTTGCAACCATCATAAAAGTTATCAACATTTATACTACTAGCTAGTAAAACAATTATGAGAATTTCAAAAATATCCCTTTTGCAATATCATTTTTCAAAACTACCCCATCTTTTAAACTTTACCAAAAAAACCACTAAAAATTTGCAAATTTTCAAAATTGTGTGTATGTAAATTTTGTATGTTAATTTTAAAAATATACACAAATTACCTTTATATGTATGTAAATTATATATATAATAAATACATTTTAAAAACTTTTTTAAAAAATTTTAAAAACGTTTTAAAATATGTCAAAACTTTATAAATATTTGGAAAAAAAATTTAAAAATCTTGTAAACCTTTTAAAAACCTTGTAAAAACCTTTTAAAATGTGTCAAAACTTTATAAATATTTGGATAGAGTCTAGAGGTAGTGATATCTAGAAGTACACCATTTTTTAAAATGGATAGATGAAAGGAGTATTTTTGAAAAATGGTAGGGTATTTAAAAAAAATGGAGAGATTTTTGAGTCACCATCAGAACATGCGCATTTACACCCCAGATTTGCGAGGAAACTCTTCTTATTATTACTCACCTTTTGAATCTGACCACTACTGTTGTTCTTCTTCTTCTCCTGCAAGGAACTGTTGCAGCTATTCACCAATTTGTTCTGAAGCAACACGCTCTGACTATTCCAGCTTGATTCAGACCGGACACTCGGAGTTCCTGTAGATTTCTTCGCGCTCTGCTTTGAATCGACGACGATGCTTCTCTCAACTTCAGGATTTGTCAGAGACAGAGATAGAACACTAGAGCCTTGGTCTGAATCCATGTCTCCATTGAAGTACTTCTCAGCTCCAAATACACCAATCTCTGGTTCTTCAGAAGCTTTCTTCGAAATATTCTTCTCATCACCAAGCTCCTCTTCTTTTGGTTTCATGCTCACGCTTAGGGTTTTGCTGGGTTCCATGAGCTTCTTGGTTGTGACAACAGCATCTTCCTTGATGCTCAAGTAAGAGGAAGAAGAAGAAGAAGGAGGAGGAGGAGAAGAGAAAGGAACATAGAGACTGTGAGTACTGTTGTTATTCTTCATGAAATCAAAAGATGTCTTTGGAGTTGAAGAAGATGATGTAAATGTCACCATTAAAAAAAAAAATAACTTTGTGGTGGCTTAATGTTTCTTTTTCTTTTTTCTTGCTTGTGGATATGTGGAATTAGGGTATAAATAGAGAAACAAAGACGAAATGTTTGATAGCTGTTTTCTTTTCTTTCTCTGAAGCTAAAGTGTTCTGATCTGATCAATGTGAGAGGGTTCCACATTGAGAGTTATTTGGCCAGTTGTGTGTGAACTGATTTATATATATATATATATATATATATTTGGATAAAAAATGTTGGATGATGAATCTTTGTCAGTCAATGGAGACTAAATAGATAGATTATATAATGTTACACCGCGACCACTAAATAGAGGAATTAAAGTGGCAAAAATGACATGGTATTAGTACGATTGAGACTTATGATTTACATGAACTTGTACTACAATTCATCTTGCAATTGGATCTCTTGAATTCTGGTCTATCCTTTAGGCTCTGTTTTTTTTGGTTAAAGAGGCTTCATAAAGCTTTTATAATCACTACTGTTTATAAACGACTAGAATTAGCAACTAACTTCTTTTTAACACTACTGTTTATAAAGAGACTAGAATTAGCAACTAAAGAGGCTTCATAAAGCTTTTATAAACACTACGTTTTATATGCACGTACGACATATAAAACCACGATTATGACGCCGATTTAAACAGCATTACAGTGTATTTTATTTTTCTCCTATAACTTCTTTTCTAACACGATATATAATTCAGTTTATTAACACGATATCTTATGCACCGGCCTAATTTGCATACTGTATTCATGTCCCAGTCCTTCAATACTTTTCTCTTAAAACCAAAAGTTCTTCATTTCTTTTTGTGTGTGTTTGTTAAAGGGCTGTCTTAGTTAAGCCAAAAGTGATCTGATTAGCAATTTAGCATGTTTTGAAAATTTGAAATAAAAATAATACATTGTATAAAGATATAAACTTATTAATCCATCATACGATTAACAAATTAATGACGAAGAAGAAGTAAATGCGCATAATTAAAAGAAAATACTTGACTAGTACTTTCACTCGAGGAACAAAAATACAAAAAATTGGAAGCACGAGGGATGTACGTATTTTGTTGCATGGGGAGATATTGACAAAGACCATCGAGTTGGGTTCTGTTAAGTATATTAATATTTCATGTAATGATTTGACGTACACTCTATAATTTAGGTGCATAAATATTAGAAAATTCATAGGCTCGTCGTATCTTGTGTGATATAATACATATCAAATAATTGTAATGTGTATTATATTCGTCAAATACATAAGGAGAATTAAATAAACTCAAACATAAAATCCATGTATCTGTCAATCAAGGAAATTGTGTAATGGAATTTATTAAATATGCGTATTAGTTGTAATAGTCGACAAATGAATGGTAGCATTTTAAGCTCGACCCTACAACATACGTGCTTGATTCTCGTTCTCAACCTTTTTTGTCCAACAGAAGAGAAAAAAAAACAACCAAAAAATGATCATTGTATGTGATTAGCAATTTCTTTTTACCATTGCGTTAAAAAAGATTTACAAGTAGCAACCACTTACCAATATCAATCATAATTTTAAAAACACATTATGATCACCAATCTATTTATGTGATATCCTTTAATTTCTTAATGGTGGCGAGTTTAGATTAGATTTTTGAGATATATATATATAGGAAATCAAATCAGCGATGAAAATGGAATCAATCATGATTTTTACTACTAAGAAACGGTGAATTGCCATTTATAAATACGACGACACAAACTAACTTTACTTGCAATTATAAAAAGAAAATAAAATACTCAACTTTTTTTTATCAAAGTGAACCACGCTCAACCTTGAACCTTCATGTCCACGTTATCACTTTTGTTCTCATCACAATCTATTCCAACAATCTTATCGTATGAGGTGTCAAAGTTATGTATGTATGTCCATTAATGTAATCTGAAGGTTTGTTGAAGTGTGAAAGACAAAGTTTTTGTTATGATAAAGGGAGTGATCAATCAACAAAATATATACGTATATCGGGAATTTGGAATCCAAAATTGCTTTATGTATTAATTGGCATTGAATATTTTTACGTTATTCGTCAATTTCCAAATACGTCATCCAATAAATGGAAAATTGATCCTCACCATAAAACATACTACTACATATGAAATAAGCAATATAGAGAGAATTGGAGAATATATGGAAATCTCTACCAACCCCTCCATGGTTTACATTATATATTTTTGCAATTTCCCCATATTTAAACCCCTAATTATAATATTTTTCCTCATTCACCCTCTTCGTCTACTTGTTTCTTCACCTACCTGGTCTAGGGTTTCTTTTCACGCTCACAAAGTTTCTTCCCTTTCTTTCTAACATTATTACAAGTACGAGATAGATACGACGATGATCTGCAACGAGTGCGAAAACGACGCCTTTGACGAAGGAGACGACGGGTTTATCTACTGCCGACGATGCGGTCTTATGGCTGATGATTTAATCCAAATCGGCAGCGACCAAGAGGATTTCTTCGATGAAGTTGCAGCATTTACAGTTATAACGGGAGGATATGGATCTCGTCGCTTCCGTGACACTGAAAACGGGAGACCGCCGGCTTCGAGATGGACGATAGAGATGTTGCCAAGTGTAGCGGTCGTGGAGAAAGGAGAGTGTGTGATATGTTTGGAGGAATGGGGTAAAGGTGAAGTGGCTGCTGAGTTGCCATGTAAACACAAGTATCACTTGGAGTGTGTGAAGAAGTGGTTGAAGATTCACGCCTCGTGTCCTCAGTGTAGATACAAGATGCCTCTTGAAGGTGAAGAAGAAGTGGTGAAGAACGCTGGTACTAGCGTTGATGTTGGTGTTGATGAAGATTTTATTGACTATTATGATTCTGATTGAAACGAATGACTAATAGAGTAATGATCTTTTCAACTTTTTATTGGTTTTTTTTTTGGGAGTGTTTTGTTTTATTTGTTAGTGGAGAAGTGATTTTTTCC
>NW_010921739.1:70155-71465 GCF_000633955.1 Camelina sativa
GGACTCTGCTTCAGGATTTTGCTGGTAAAGGGTACATTTTTAAAACAGAGAAAATTTGTAATATTACCAATATCAATGACAATGACTACGATGATCTGCAAGGAGTGCGACAACGAAGCCTTTGACGAAGGAGACGACGGATTCTTCTACTGCCAACGATGCATTATGGCTGATGATATAATTTAAACCGGCGTCGACGACGGAGATTTAATCGGTGAAGGTGGAGATATGGGTGGTGTTGATTGACCCAATTTAACCAGAATTTTGTAAAACCTGCTTGGGAACTGTGAGGAAAAGGAACCTTTCACCAGGATCTTGATATTTTGAATATGCTCCAAACGGATCACTCTTTGAGCATTTACACTGTGAGTACTTGACAAAAACTACAATCTAATATAATAATATAGGGTTACACCCTCTAAGAAGCTCCATCTACCTGACATGGTCACCTTCTAAATCCTTTTTTTTTTTAACCTTCCCAACATATCTTATGCATTTGTTAATGGGCTGTAACTGGGTTATGGCCACACAAATATTACGATGGACCCTCGGAGTATAGTCTTCTCCTCTTCCTCGCCTCTCTTTCTTCCCCACTCCGTCCATCTCCAGCAGATCCCGTTGCCGATCTCCTCAATTCCTCTCTTTTCCTAATCAAAGGTCTTCATTTCCTATTTGAAAGTGCAATTTTAGTATTCTCAAAATTTCAGGGTTGTGTGAGTGATATTTTATCAATGGCGTCAAGTAATAAACAAAGAAGCCAAAACTTCCTTCACCTCTCCGTAATTCCAAGTTTTGACCGGCAAAGTTATGTTTTAAAATCGATACTTGCCATACCCATTTAAATTTCACCCGTAGAATTATGTGAAGGTTACTTCTTTTATTTGGTTGGAGAGTTAATCTCGTGTTTCGATTCTCTTTAAAAGGTCGGGTCATGGTCGTGTGATCCTTTTTAGTTTGCATAATTGACCATTTGTTTCAGATTTGGGGGTCTTTTTAATTGTTCTAAAACGATCATTGAGATAGAATCATTTTTCGTTTCAGTTTACTACATTGTGTCCTGTCAGAGAGATTTGTTAAGCTTAAACTGAAATTTCATCTATGTTCCGTATGTAGTTGACAGAGAAAGACCTAGACCCGTTTATCGCTTCTTGTGTGTTAGCTAGGTTTCTAATGATCTTCTTCCCTTTTTCTCTTAGGTTTGTGAGAACCAAACTTCGTCTGGCTGGGAAGATTTTGGAGTTACTCGTCAACAGCTTTCTCATAATGTTGTCAATGGATCACTACAACAAGCAGCAATATGGACCGTGTAG
>NW_010921739.1:72354-77776 GCF_000633955.1 Camelina sativa
ATAGCCCTACTTTCTCCTATCTCAAGCTCGATGAAATTACCGAGTCCATAGACACACCAACCATCGTCATTCGTCTACTCCATTTCTGGGATGCCCGTGATTTCAAACCCAACAATCTTCTTCTTAGTGTCTAGTGTCTTCTTCTGGATGAGGAGGTACAACTTTTATTCTTCCTGATTCCAAATTTGGAACATTTTAATTGTTATATTTATTTCTAAGAAACACTTACACTTACAAAATGTCCTTCTGTAGGTTTCCTCTCATGAGACGTGCTTATATATGTATGATTACTTTTTTTAAATCTCTCTTCTTTAGCCAACTTTGGTTTTCCTTTTTTTTAATTTGTTGCATCAGCCTCAATGATTGTCAAATTTGATCAGATACGTACTACCAGAAAGGCATCAGTGGACATGATGATGACTTGCTAGAGCGCAAGGCCATTTATGGTTTCTGGTATGGAGATCCACATTTGTTTTTTTGTTCTGTGTTTCTTAGGTTTTTCCTGTCTCACTTTCTCATAATGAGTGGGAGAAAGATACGTATGTATTCTCTCCTTCAGCTGGGAATGAATTTCGAGACAACCAGGTCGCAGGTCTTCTATCCTTTATGCTTTTCCGTTTAACTCAGAGAAGAAACTAGGTGGTGTTGCTGTTAAAAAACGGTAAATATCTGCTTCTTCCCCAGTCCATCGTGTGTGTTAGTTCAATTTCATGTTTGATTTTGTTGTTTTCATTATAATTAGAAAATAATTTGATAAAACGTACACTGACTCACTCAGTGTCTCTTCTCTTTTTGTCTTCTAATTGATGAATTAGGGTTTCCACGGGCGCTTCTTATTCGAACGAGCAAGTTAAGGTATACAAATCCTAGGGTTTATTTTTTTAAGTTAAGGTAAAACATCTTCTCTTGTCTTGTCTTCTCTTGTCTTGTCTTTGTAAAACAGAGGTTTGTCATAGGTAATTTTTCACTTAATATATTAGATTTCCTTTTCGATAATGACTCTTAGTGTTGTTCTGATGCTTTCTTCTCCTCTAGTGCTGTCCGTGACTACAGACTGTCTCTCCAACCTCAAAACTTGAATGGATGAAGCATTGCATTTGCAGTGGTTCTTATCACAGGTAATTTTAAGTTGTTTCACTTTACATGTGAATTTTATATAATGACTCTTTAGATATTTCTTCTCCTCTGCAGCTGCTGTCAGTGACTACAAACAATCTAACTTGAATGATGAAAAGAGAAACATACATCTAGAGTTCTAGAATTGTGAGACAATGGGATCTGCTACCACTATTTTCCTGTGCTGCTTAGGTTTTCCCTGTTCACTTTCTCATATGGCCTGTTGGATTTTCTTACTCGATAACTTTGTGGGTATGACATTGTTTCTTTCTCTATTATTCAGATGGATGAATTGGCATTCTTCGCTCCTGGAATGTTGGCTTTAGGAGCTTCAGGTTATGCCCTGATGAAAGTTAAAAGTTTATTTAACTTGCAGGAGAGGTACATTAGAATCTCAAATGTATTTAGCGTCTCAGTAAATTTGCTGTTGTGAACACTCAATTCTTACCAAAACAATCGCTAAAATATTTGCTTCCCAATATAAAATATCCCAAACCCCTCTTCTAATTACTATACGAACATAAGTTAGCAGTATCGAAATTTGAAATCCCAAATCAAAATAAATAAACACTCGAAACCATGATTCCCTCAGACGTCCCTTTAATAAAATATTTGCTTCAACCCCTAATTTTTAGCTACCAAACGTATTTACGTCAACACCTATATTGCATTTTCAGTTCTTATATCATACTTACTGATATATCATGGTTTTTGTAGTTTTTAACCATGATATAAGAAGTCTTTTAGAGTTTTTTGATTTGTTTCTAGGATGTTTTTGAGTCTTTGCAGGTTATCTAGGATTTTGGCATGGATGGAACGAAATGGAGCAATTTGGATCGTTTTGGAGCATTTAATAAAAGAAGTCAATTTGGAGCATCGATCGACACCTAGTCCAAAAAGACGAGAGAGTAAAAAATTGGAAGTTTTACAATTTTGCCCAAAGTCTTCCATAATTGCAACATAAGTCCCTGGCGTGTTTTAGGATATATATATATATATATATATATAGTTTTTAGGTTTTTAAAACCTTAAGTTTTATTCTAGCAAGATTTATTTTTCTGCAACCCTGTGATATTTTGAGAGCTTTTGGGTGAGAGATCTGAACTGCTTTGAGAGAAGAATTCTTGAACTCCCTCTTTACTCTTTTAATTTCAATTGCTTATTATTCAGAATTATGTTTTGTTCTTCATTGAATATGTCGGAGCAGTTTGCTTGTTAGGTTCAGGGTTTTTCACAGGGATTTTATGAACTATTAGATCTATTTATTTAGGATTATTTATCTTTCTAGATCTTCATCTTAGGTTGTTCTTCATATTAATTCTTGATTGATCACCTAGAATTAATAACTTAGGAAAATAAATTGATATGAGAATATAATAGATTTTCCTGATAAAACCTTTTGATGAGCAAAATTATTTCTTGCAAAGAGATTTGATTTAATAATTTTGTGAACAATCTAAACTTGTTTTTAAAGCTGATTTATTACCTTGAATTTTGCAAAGAGATTTGGAATTTCTGGTTTTAAATTTAGATAATATTTGCAGTGAGAACTGATTTATTTTACAAAAATGTTTAGAGTTCTAGATCTGATTTTTAATTGTTTGAATCCTAATTTATTGATTGATTTAATATTTCATAATTTCCTGAGAAATTCCCTAGACCTAGCTTTTTGATCCACTGAATTTTCACAGCTTTTATTTAATATTTTGCATTGCCTTTTTAATTTAAATCATCTTGTTTAGCTTAATTATAAAATTCTACAATTTATTGTGTAATCTAGAGTCCTTGTGGAATTCGACCCCTAAGTACTGCAGTGGCCTCTTAATTTGAGAGAGTAGCTATAGGGTTTAATTTGAGCATATCACTTACTTCCTAATTTCCTTCTCCTAAAACTCTTATAATTTCAATTTTCTTAGAAATTTAACATTTGCAGATACTATGATTCCCAAAAAAATCTATGTGTAAGTATTTGACCGTATATTTTTACTAAATTTAATAAATAAATGTTTTCTGATATTACATATTTAAAATTCTATGTGTAAGTATTTTATCTTGGAACATATAAAATAAACTACTTTTAATACAAAATTTAAAATAAAGAACTATAATTAAATATATATATATATAACTAATATCCTTTATTTTATAAATCACAAGTCACTTGACCAATAACATTCTGCCACATAGATATTGTTTATATTAAAAAATAACATAAAAAATTAAAAACAAAAAAATAGAGACGTAAAAGGATCCACCGTTCACGATCCCATTTAACACATGAAATAAACAGTTTTCCTTTTCAATTCACGATCCCCATTAAATCCCTCTATCTCAAGAGTCAAAGATCACTTTTTCTCACTATAAAACTCTCGAGAAATACACAACAATCCTAGAACTCTTAAGAAGACAAAACATGATTACCATAAAATAAAAATTTGGATTTTCCAATCCGTTATGGTTTTGTATTCTCCATCAATTCTCATGAATCTACAAGTAAAAAGGTGGGATTTGGCTTCTATATATTCATTAGGGTGCATGATTATTCTATTTCTTAACTTTTTTAATAGATTAATTCATCAGGAACCATGAAGTTCAGCATTCTAAGAAAGTTACATTATAGAACCGATGAAACATATTGTTTTTAATGGTTATATCCCTACTGTATCTATATCTATTGCTGAATTGCTTCTGATCAATTTATGTCTTTTGTATTTCACCATCTCAACACATTCTCTGTTAGATGTCTGGTTTTGCATCTCTTTTTGTTACAATGGAGCTGCAACAGTCAATCAGGTGGTGTTAGATAAATTGCTCTACCTTGATATAATGTGATCTCACTTCAGAGAGAAGTATTGGAATGTCATTCTATGTGTGGATCGTGACAAGATGCGAAACTTGAAAATTCAAACCTTCAAGAAGAGTTTCTGCAACGAGGAAGAGATAAGTGAGTTATAAGAAGAAGTCACCTGATGAGGAGGAAATGTTTGGTTAATGATATATGTGCAAAGCAAGTTATCTTTTTTATGTGCAGACGAAGGATTTAGAGATTTTGGTTTGTTTAACAATGTTTTCTTAAGAAAAAATATTATTAGAGTTTACATTGTAGTTTATTTAAATTCTAAGAAGTATTACCTGTAGTACTTTTTGATCATCAATAAAAAGGTTCTCACGCTCTATTTTCTTAATATCTTAAGTACAATTACATTTTATTGCTTCATAAATGTAACAAGAAAAGGCTTTAAAGCATACATAAATGAAATTGTTAACAGCATGTATTAAGAAAGCTATGAAACATAAGCCATGCTATGTAGATTATTTCTTGCAAATTAAAATACTCAACCATCAGGTATGAATACAACCAAAAAGTCAAATTTTACTTTTATTTAAATTACTAAATTTTTGGTCACTTCTGAATGTTGTTCTATTGGTTGTAACAGTGATGATCAATCACAACAAAATTTATTACATTTTTTCGCACGTATGTTCTTTTTTATAAAGGGAATTTAATTAGGTAAATTAATAAAAATTGGTTCAACTTTAAACGGTAAATTATATGCCTTTTCGGTGCGAATGCACTGGGTATAGACTAGTATTAATATAACCCACGCAACTCGTGGGATTTTTCCCAGTGTCTTGTGTTTTTGGCTCGTTTTATTTGTGATCTTAAATGAGAAGCAAATCATTTATCTTTCTTTTTTGGGTCACAATTGCAATGGGTTCAGCATATTGGAAAAAAACCGTTGTAAAAAAAGCCAACTGTGCAATATACAAAAAAGAACTTAAGAGTTTTTTTATTTAACTTTTGTGAGGCTTTTACAACGGTTATTTTCCAATTCCGAATCTCAATATTTTCCAACGGCTATATTGTATATGGTACGTACGATAAACAACCAAACGGCACCGTTTAAAGGCTTAGAGAGAGAAAAGTCTTATTTTAACACCCGACCCGATGCTCCCTTTGTAAATTAAAGTTCTCTCTGCTCTCATCGTCTTCTTCCTTGAAAGGAAAGAGGCGATTTGTTGATTCACTCCCGACGAAATCAAGTTCAAGAGAAGAAATCAATCAAATCTCTTGCGAGGAGAGATCCACAGTCTCTAGATAAGTTCTCTTCGCTTATTTTTATATGAGTTTCTAGATCTTTCTTTGCCTTTTTTGATTTTCCCTTTTTAGGGTTTTCAATTTCGATTGTATTGACTGACTCTGTTTTGTTCTTTTCATCCTTTAGCGATGATCAATCACTTCCCAGTTCCCATGAAATCGCCATCTCTAGGTAAGTTCGATTTGATTGTCGTTAGGTTTTTTTTT
>NW_010921739.1:80050-89359 GCF_000633955.1 Camelina sativa
TGTCCCTGTCCCTATCGGTATGATTGTCACCTGAGGAAAGAACCAAATGCCTCGGTTTATTTGAGGTAATATAAATTACCTCTTTGCTTGTCCCTGTCCCTTGAATGTATCACGTTCCTAGTCACCTGAGCAAAGAAACAAATGCCTCGGTTTGGCTGAGGTAATTTAAATTACCTCTCAGCTTGTCCCTGTCCCTATCACTTGTCCCTATCAGCTTGTCCCTGTCCCTATCGGTATGATTGTCACCTGTGGAAAGAACCAAATGCCTCGGTTTATTTGAGGTAATATAAATTACCTCTTTGCTTGTCCCTGTCCCTTGAATGTATCAGGTTCCTAGTCACCTGAGCAAAGAAACAAATGCCTCGGTTTGGCTGAGGTAATTTAAATTACCTCTCAGCTTGTCCCTGTCCCTATCGGTATGATTGTCCCTGTCCCTTGAATGCATACGGGTTTCTCGTCACCTGAGCAAAGAAAACAAATGCCTCGGTTTGGGTGAGGTAATTTAAATCCTCTCTGCTTGTCCCTGTCCCTATCGGTTAAATTGTCCCTGTCCCTTGAGTGTATTCGGGTTTCTAGTCACCTGAGCAAAGAAACAAATGCCTAGGTTTATTTGAGGTAATTTAAATTACCTCTCTGCTTGTCCCTGTCCCTTGAATGTATCATGTTCCTAGTCACCTGAGCAAAGAAACAAATGCCTCGGTTTAGCTAAGGTAATTTAAATTACCTCTCAGCTTGTCCTTGTCCCTATCGGTATGATTGTCCCTGTCCCTTTGAATGCATACGGGTTTCTCGTCACCTGAGCAAAGAAAACAAATGCCTCGGTTTGGCTGAGGTAATTTAAATTACCTCTCTCCTTGTCCCTGTCCCGATCGGTTTGGTTGTCCCTGTCGCTATAATGCATTCAGGTTCCTAGTCACCTGGTGCTAAAAGCAAATGCCTCGGTTGTTGAGGTAATCTAAATTACCTCTTTGATTGTTCCTGGTCGTGATCTCTTATTAGCAAATGAAGCAGTCCCAAATCTTTAAACTGCTTGGGTTGCAGAAGTATGACATCCATGGAGCATGCGTGATCACGCTTACATTTGAACTGAGGTATGTGAATTTCTTGATATTCTACGTCTGAAAATCAGGTATGTGAATTTCTATTTCTTAAGGTTAATATTTTCTGTTGTTTATAAAATTCTTTACCTTGTGTACCCATTCTCGACAAGTAGCAAACAAACTTACATAGGTCTTCTAACATCGCCTTTTTATCTTTCTTCGCATGCAGTTGTTCTCGGGTTTCTGAAGATCGTCATAAGAGTTTCAGGTTATTCTTTAGTTCCCTTTGCAGTTTTCATGCAGTTGTCGGGGCTTTTGTCTGTTTTCTTCAAGTGTAGCCGTGTTACCATGTAGATGACTAGGTGACAGGAATTTTATTTTTGAAGATCGTATAGCTGGTTGGGGTTGTCATTTCTATTTTGATTAATTTATATATGATGTTTACATTGTTGAAAGAGCAAACTATTTTTTCTCTAACTAGTGTGGAATGATTATTACAATGAGTGTTTTTTGTCTGTGTTGGTTCATATTTGATTCTTAGGGAAGCTTATATCTGAAATCTCTTTTGCATTTTTAAGCTGTGTTTGTTGGTTGTCTTGTTATTGTTGTATACACCCTTGTTTGTTTGGGTTTTCCCAGTGATGACATGTCTACAATTGTTTGTCTTGGTAGGATCTTGTTTCCTGTATACAACTTACATATATTTAATTGTGACAACCAAGCTTGATTAGAAAATCATTTATTTACATGCCGTGTGAGTGTTACTATAGTTTCTTTTTTTTGTGTGTTTTCTTTAAGTGTAGCCGTGTTACCGTGTCGGTGACTATGTGATAATTCAGATTATTCTGGAAGATCGTATAGTTGGTTGTGCTTGACATCTTTATTTTGATTAAATTATATTTGGTGTGCACATTGTTGAAAAAGCAAACTATGTAAGTGTTGTCTGTGTTGGTTCATATTTCATTCTTAGAGAAGCTTATGTCTGAAATCTGTCAGGCTTTTCTTGATGTGATCCATTTGCCTTATGGAAAGATAGGAAGTTGTGTGCAGCGATAAAGGTTTGCATGTTTGGATTTAGAGTGCATTGTCTCACTGTGAGTTCTTTAAGTGTAGCCGTGTTACCGTGTCGGTGACTATGTGATAATTCAGATTATTCTGGAAGATCGTATAGCTGGTTGTGCTTGACATCTTTATTTTGATTAAATTATATTTGGTGTGCACATTGTTGAAAAAGCAAACTATGTATTCGCTGACTAGTGTAGAATGATTAGTATAGTAAGTGTTGTCTGTGTTGGTTCATATTTCATTCTTAGAGAAGCTTATGTCTGAAATCTGTCAGGCTTTTCTTGATGTGATCCATTTGCCTTATGGAAAGATAGGAAGTTGTGTGCAGCGATAAAGGTTTGCATGTTTGGATATAGAGTGCATTGTCTCACTGTGAGTTCTTAATCCAATTTAAAATATTGGGTTACCCTTTGCATCATGTATTGATGAAACCATCTTGCTGTTAGTTACTTTCTCGGTTTTTGTCTCTTTTGCATTATCAGCTGTGTTGGTTGTCTTCTTGTTATTGTTGTATGCCCTTGTTTGTTTGGGATTTCCCAGTGATGAAAATGTCTACAGTTTGGCTGTTTTTGTTCATTTTTCTTATCCTAGTCATGTATGTTTTAATGATATTGTGTGCTATGATCTGATAGATACATCGAGTTTGATGAAGGATCGTTTACAACTTTAAGAATATAACAACCCCCTCTCTCTCTTGCTGTAAGTGTGAACCTAAGATTCAGAGTAGGAGAAGAAATTATAACTCTGGTTTTTCTTAGTTCGTTATTGTTTGTTGAAAAGATAAAATTCTCACACATATCTTCACTTATGTTTGAAAGATTTTGCAACCTTGCAAAATGTGAGCATATATAGATGTTTAAACAAATACAATTAAAACGTGGTATACACGTATGAAAATCAAACATCTTGATTGTCTTAGTTGATTCTTAGAGAAGCTTATGTTTGAATTCTCTTTTGCATTTTTGGCTGTATTGGTTGTCTTCTTGTTATTGTTGTTGTATACCGTTGTTTGTTTGCAATTTCGAAGTGATGATGTCCACAATTTGGCTGTATTGTTCATTTTTCTGATGTTGTGTGTTTCTATCATTTATGTTGTTCTTTTTATTTTATTGTGAATTTGTCTCTTTAACCTAATTTTTAGAAATAGGTACATCTGCTCTCGTAAGATAGTGATTTAAAGCTATCTATCTTGATCTGAAACGTGTCTCACATAGCCTGCTTGTTACGGTTGAAGCTGAATAATGCATGAGTTCTTTTAGTTTTGTAAATCTTATGGCATCTGATTTGAGTGTGTTTCATGTTACTTATTCTTTCTTGGTCCTATTCTTGTTATGGTCTGACCTTGGTTATATGGGATTCAGCCAGCGGTGGATGCAGGTTTAGATGTTATTCCTGTTGCAATCATCATCATGTAAAGTTTGCTTGCACTCACTTTCTGATCAGTCTTATGTCTCTGCTTCTATTGTTTGAGGTTGAGCTCTTAGAAGTTAGAGTTGACTGCTAAGTTTAAGCTTTTTTTTAACTTGCTATATACTAATGCTTTTTCGTTTAGTCAGTCAAATTTCCGTGGAATACTGAGCTGGTGTTAATTTTAATATTTGGTAGGGTCTTGTTTCCTATATTCAAAGATCACAACTACACATTTATTTGTGGCAATTGATCTTCATTAGAAAGCATTTACTTACATGCAGTGTGAGTGTTACTACAGTGTTTATTTTTGTTTGGTGTGTTTTATTTGGTGTAAAGATTAAATTATGTTTGGTGTTCACATTGTTGAAAGAGCAAAGTATGTCTTCTCTGACTAGTGTAAAATGAGTGTCTTGTCGGTGTTGGTTCATATTTGATTATTAGAGAAGCAATCTGTCATGCTTTTCTTGATGTGATCCATTCGTCTTATGGAAAGATGTGAAGTTGTGTGCTATATCCATCCAGTGGTCGAACTATCTTACCAACATTAACTTGTTGTTTTCCGATGAACAACCAACCTCTCATAAAATTCAATCGTACGTGTACACATCGACAAAACCAGTACAATCTCCTACGGAAATTTACAATTTTCCCATAAAATTTAACTGATGACACATCGACAACACACTATAACAATCTTCTATAAAATGTCGCTCTTCTTAAAGATAAAATAAAACTTCTGTGAATGCTCTATTTCATTGGATATTGAATACTAGTATAGTTTGTTGATTATTTGGAAAGACTTGTGACCTGATGAAGTAAACTTAGTTTAGCAAGAAACATGCGTCTTTTCTCATTTTCCTCCTCTCCTCCATGTTTTCCTACCAGAAAGAAAGCAAATCTTTTCTCATAATCAAGAGGAAAGACAAATTTATATGTCCAAATCATTATAACACGTACTACGTTTTTACTAAAAAGGCTCGTGTTATGTAATTGGAAAAACGTACACACAATTCAATATTATAAAAATAATGGCAAAAAGACTTGAAAACGATAACCCTTGCTTAGCCCTTTACATCCATGTTGTTCATTGTTAATTTGCAATAACGGCTAACGATTTAGAAAAACCCTCAAATGGCTTCGTGGACGGAAGTACTGACAAATGCTGCAATGTTTGTGATAATCCAAGCTCTGGCGTTTCTGATAATCTCCACTTCTTTCGACAGATTCTCTTCCAATATCAAGATGAAGAAGGACAAGAGATCTTTTGGCTTCAAACTCTCTTGTTCCTTTTCCCATTTACTCGCTTTGATGATGTCTCTCGTGTGGAATGAGAAAGAAGCATCCTCACACCTCTCATCAAATACCAGTTGCTGGTTTCTATATTTCCATGAACATTGATTTGTATTCAGACATTTGAGTTCCCAAAAGACCCAAAATTCATTTTTTCTTCTACTTTTCACAATGTATGGATCATGTCAATATGTTTAAGATCGACATGATCCATATGTTTAAGATCAGACATTGCAATGAAAAAGTTATCATTTTGCCATCAACATAACACTAATCATTTAATTTCTATTGATCCATTAAAAGAAGGGAAAAGACAAGTCAAAACTGAAAGAATTATAACAGAGATTGTCAGAGACCTGTTCATAATACAGGACCTTAAGAATTCGATATGAGATGACAAGAACGATACAACCCCTGAGTTTTGTTTACATTTCATGTCTTTATCCTTCCCAAACTTGTTGAAAGTTGAAATACTGTCATAAAGGAATAGAAATACCTGCAGTTTCAGATAAAAGATAAGAGTGATGCCAGAGTCATTAACACTTGAAGTTCCTTCTGCTAATTGAGAAGTTTGTAAATTTTTACACTAAAAAGCGCTGAGGAATGATAGATTTTTAGGGTGTGCTCGAAATTACCAACTGGTTATTTAAAGTTATAACTACTCTGGTGATAATTTGTAGAAATCGTTTACAAAGAAACTCATAGGCCACATAGCCCAACATGGCCACATACATATAATTTTTAAGTGAAAAGTTTAAAATATATATATATATATATATATATATATATATATATTTAGACTTAATTAGTTTTTTTTCTTTTTACTTAAATTCATTGTAGCATTATATAAGGGCAATACTAATAAACTAGGTAATAATCCGTGTTGTTGCAGGGAGTGAAATTTTTGCTTGAGACATTACATTTGTAAATCTATTTATTTAGTATAATATTTAGAATACAAATTTATATTGGTTTGAATTCATCAAGTTTATGAAAGTTTAAAATAGTAATTGTTTCACCCTAAATTTTAAATTGACATGATGGCGGATTTGGATAGAATTTGAACCAAAATAGTGATCATTAGATTAATATCAAAATTGTGAATTATCAAATCAGATAAAAATCATAAGAAACTAAAATTTCATGAATCGGATAATTTAAAATTTTTTGTTAACCCGGTCAAACCTGTCCGTTAAGCCATCCCGCAATGGGTTTAAATATTTTGAGCCGCAAAATGTCTCTGCATCCGTCCTGCTACGATTCGTGAGATCCGCGTGGGTTACACATGCATTTCAATAAAATATTTTTCTAACATATAAAATTAATTAATATTAATAGAGTTATGTGACAAAGTTTTTAAGAATAACATATATTTTTTTTTGTCAAAAATACAATGCCATATAGTTGTAAATAATAAATCTAAATGAGGCTAAATAGCTAAATGTGCCTCGAGCTCTCTGGCGGCGATACATCAGCCTTTTCAAGACAATGCCTCTCTATTAATATATAGGAGATACCACTAAGATGAGTTTTTTTTCTAAAAATACTAAAATACTACAAAACTAGATTAATTTTTTATATTAAAAACAAATTCCTAAACCCTAAACATTAACCCAAGTCCTAAAAACTATACCCTAAATTTATATGTGTCAACCCAAACCTAAAAAAAAATTCTACACAATAAAAAAATATTTTTTTTTGTGTTTATGGTAATTTTGGAAAAAAAAACTTTTATGGTATTTTTGGAAAAAACTGATATTGTGGTATTTTAAGGAGATTGTCATTATATAACAACATGACAATAATGATTTAATCTTTATTTTAGAACAATTAAAAATGTTTATTAGCTAATGGAATTATAAACACAATGTATGCCATTATTATTTTTTAAATATATGTATTGCTACACCAAAATATGATTAATATATTATTACAAGCATGAAAACAAAAACGAGAAAACAAACAATTTTTAGAGTATTAAACAATGAATTAAAATAAATAAAATGAAAAATCAATTAAAAAAAACAAAATAGTTAAGTCCAAATATATATTTTTAAGTGAAAAGTGGTTTTGAAAAATAAATAAATATTTGGACTTAATTAGTATTTTTCTAATTTAACTATGACTCAGATCCCCGTGACGTCGCGGGGGAAGTATTTTAAAAACTAAATAAAATGAAATTTAAAATTTAAAATTTAAAATTTAAAATTTAAAATTTAAAATTATATGTTATAGATTTATTTGAAAAAAAGAGTATAGTTAAGAGTATGTGATATTAATAAAAAATTATTTTAAAAAGAGAAAATAATAAGTAGGGCTAAAACTATGTAAATATTAAATCTAAAATGTTATGGCAAAAAGACATAAATATATATATATATATATAGATATATATATATATATATATCGTGAAAACTCATACTGAATTGAAACAATCTTGCCAAAAATATTGTTTAATATATTATAAATATAAGATATTATATGAAAAATTACGATAAAAAGTTGCAATCATCATAAAAGATATCAATATTTATACTAGCTACTAAAAAACAATTATGAAAAATGAACTTGAGTAAAAATATCGAACAAATGGTTGTAATGAGTAATTTTAATTTTTTATAAAATAATTATAAATATATTTTTGGTGAAAATATATCAATGAAATTTATAGTAAAATACACAACTTCTAAAAATAAAATAAATATAAATTTTAAAAACACATATTTAATGAAGAGTTAAGATAAATAGACGCAACTATAAATTATATATTTAAAATTTATTAAATTTCTATATTGCTATAACCGTTTCTAAAATCTTTAGTTAGATTATTGCTAAAATTTCCTTTTGTTGTCTCTTCTTTCACAAAATCATACAGATGCAAAACTTTGTGTCTTTACAGATGCGATACTTTGTTCTACATTCTTAGGTGCTTGCCTTCTAAGAAACAGGAGCTTCTATACATCTTGGGAATGATTTGGATTGATATGTTCTACTACTCTGATGATCTTAAATACGTATTTGATCACCTCTTCTGTTCTTACCCTAGATACACAGAGCTTAAGGTACTGCTTACTTGCTTGCTGCTTAGTTTGTTGTTTACTCAAGTTTGTGGGCATAATATACTCTCTTTCTTCCGTGTTTCAACCAGCCCCTGCTTATGCAAATTGCGTGGAACTTCTTGTCTTTGTCAAAGTATGACTTTGGGAACAAGAACACTTGCTCATTCGTTGGTTCTGCTAGTATTGAGACTCGGAACCTATCCATCACTCTGCTACCGCATGGATTTTGGAAGGCTGCCTATAACAAGAAAGAGTATATATGTTAGATTTTTTTGTTAACTCTCTGTTTGTCTTCTTAGTAACTTATGAACAGTTAAACCAATATTACTAATATAATTTAAACTTATAAACTTTCTTGCTTACCTTAAAATAATGATTTAGAACAATATTAATATAAGTATGCTCGATCCATTATAGAAAAGCTACAAAGTTGAAGCTATAATTATACTGTTATGCTTTTTGTTTCTTATATTCATAGGTTTTGCTTATGTTTTGCTTTGTTATTGTCAACTTGTTTTTTCTCCGTTTATTTCAGTATTTTCAATAATCATTATGTATCACTAGATTTGTAATAAAGAAAAGTTTATTCTTAAATGCACAAGAAAAAATAGTTTATTCTTAAATAGTATAAAAGGAACCCAAGCAACAAATTTTATGAGATATTTTTTATTCTAATTTTGTGAGGAGAAGAAGAATTCAAGCCATCTCTCTCACGCTTAAGCATGTCAGATCTAAGGCAGATAACTCATTTTGATAATTTTCACACAAATTAAAAAAAATATATTAAAATTTTTATTATACCCTTAAAATTTAATTTGATCTTGATATTCTTTTATGGATTTGATGTTAAACTAGAAAATTTATACCAAATTACATATTGACAATCTAAAACGATAGATTTTTTTGAAGCATTCAAATAATCTTAGAATACTCTTTATGAAACAAATGAAGTATTATAATTAGATTAAATGCATACATTATCTCACCAAAATAGAAAAAAATGGCTAATTCCCCACAAACTAAGTTACTTTATCGAATTCATATACAAAACTTTGAACTGTGTTTATAACTACATGAACTTAACTAAAATTTGAATTTCCTACACAAACAATGTAAATCCGGTCTAAACCGACAAATAGACAAAACGGTGTTATTGTTCATGTTTTACCCCATGGCAGCGTGAAGTTTCTCATCCAGATTCATCAAGAAGACTGAGCCGTACTTGTCGACAACTACATGATGAATATAGTAATATATAAATTTAAGGGAAAATGTCATGAAAACCCACTTTGGGTGTGAGTTCTGTCATAAAAACCCACGTTCCACTCATGGTATACTTTCCCAAGTTTTTTGCTTATGTGTCCACTTTCCTTTTACATTTTTGCCCTTACTAACAACTTACCTCTCTTTCTCTCCTTCTTTTCTCTCTTTTTCTCTTCTTTTTT
>NW_010921740.1:0-2099 GCF_000633955.1 Camelina sativa
TGATTGTCGGCTTACTCCTTTTTTGCGAGTTGCAACTCAGCTTTTATAGAGTTAGGTGCAACTCACGTTTGTCGGCTTACCCCGTTTTTGCGAGTTGCGACTCGGCTTTTATAGAGTTAGGTGCGACTCATGATTGTCGGCTTATCCCTTTTTTACGAGTTGCGACTCGGCTTTTATAGAGTTAGGTGCGACTCATGATTGTTGGCTTACCCTTTTTTTGTGAGTTGCGACTCGGTTTTTATAGAGTTAGGTGTGACTCATGATTGTCAGCTTACCCCTTTTTTGCGAGTTGCGACTCGGCTTTTATAGAGTTAGGTGTGACTCATGATTATCGGCTTACCCCTTTTTTGCGAGTTGCGACTCGGCGTTTATAAAGTTAGGTGCGACTCATGATTGTCGGCTTACCCCTTTTTTGCGAGTTGCGACTAGGCTTTTATAGAGTTAGTTGCGACTCGACTTTTATAAAGTTAGTTGCGACTCATGATTGTCAGCTATCCCCTTTTTTGCGAGTTGCGACTAGGCTTTTATAGAGTTAGGTGCGACTTATGATTGTCGGCTTACCCCTTTTTGCGAGTTGTGAATCGGCTTTTGTAGGATTAGGTGCGACTCGTGATTATCGGCTTACTCCTTTTTTGCGAGTTGCAACTCGGCTTTTATAGAGTTAGGTGAGACTCATGATTGTTGGCTTACCCCTTTTGTGCGAGTTGCGACTCGGCTTTTATAGAGTTAAGTGCGACTCATGATTGTCGGCTAACCCCTTTTTTGCGAGTTGCGACTCGGCTTTTATAGAGTTAGGTGCGACTCATGATTGTCGGCTTACCCCTTTTTTGCGAGTTGCGACTAGGCTTTTATAGAGTTAGGTGCGACTCATGATTGTCGGCTTACCCCTTTTTTGCGAGTTGTGAATCGGCTTTTGTAGGATTAGGTGCGACTCGTGATTGTCGGCTTACCCCTTTTGTGCGAGTTGCGACTCGGCTTTTATAGAGTTAGGTGCGACTCATGATTGTCGGCTTACCCCTTTTTTGCGAGTTGCGACTCGGCTTTTATAGAGTTAGGTGCGACTCATGATTGTCGGCTTACCCCTTTTTTGCGAGTTGCGACTCGGCTTTTATAGAGTTAGGTGCGACTCATGATTGTCGGCTTACCCCTTTTTTGCGAGTTGCGACTCGGCTTTTATAGAGTTAGGTGCGACTCATGATTGTCGGCTTACCCCTTTTTTGCGAGTTGCGACTCGGCTTTTATAGAGTTAGGTGCGACTCATGATTGTCGGCTTACCCCTTTTTTGCGAGTTGCGACTCGGCTTTTATAGAGTTAGGTGCGACTCATGATTGTCGGCTTACCCCTTTTTTGCGAGTTGCGACTCGGCTTTTATAGAGTTAGGTGCGACTCATGATTGTCGGCTTACCCCTTTTTTGCGAGTTGCGACTCGGCTTTTATAGAGTTAGGTGCGACTCATGATTGTCGGCTTACCCCTTTTTTGCGAGTTGCGACTCGGCTTTTATAGAGTTAGGTGCGACTCATGATTGTCGGCTTACCCCTTTTTTGCGAGTTGCGACTCGGCTTTTATAGAGTTAGGTGCGACTCATGATTGTCGGCTTACCCCTTTTTTGCGAGTTGCGACTCGGCTTTTATAGAGTTAGGTGCGACTCATGATTGTCGGCTTACCCCTTTTTTGCGAGTTGCGACTCGGCTTTTATAGAGTTAGGTGCGACTCATGATTGTCGGCTTACCCCTTTTTTGCGAGTTGCGACTCGGCTTTTATAGAGTTAGGTGCGACTCATGATTGTCGGCTTACCCCTTTTTTGCGAGTTGCGACTCGGCTTTTATAGAGTTAGGTGCGACTCATGATTGTCGGCTTACCCCTTTTTTGCGAGTTGCGACTCGGCTTTTATAGAGTTAGGTGCGACTCATGATTGTCGGCTTACCCCTTTTTTGCGAGTTGCGACTCGGTTTGTATAGAGTTAGGTGCGACTCATGATTGTCGGCTTACCCCTTTTTTGCGAGTTGCGACTCGGCTTTTATAGAGTTAGGTGCGACTCATGATTGTTGGCGTACCCCTTTTTTGCGAGTTGCGACTCGGCTTTTATAGAGTTAGGTGC
>NW_010921740.1:2953-5539 GCF_000633955.1 Camelina sativa
ACCCCTTTTTTGCGAGTTGTGAATCGGCTTTTGTAGGATTAGGTGCGACTCGTGATTGTCGGCTTACCCCTTTTGTGCGAGTTACGACTCGGCTTTGATAGAGTTAGGTGCGACTCATGATTGTCGGCTTTTATAGCGTTAGGTGCGACTCATGATTGTCGGCTTACCCCTTTTTTACGAGTTGCGACTCGGCTTTTATAGAGTTAGGTGCGACTCATGATTGTCGGCTTACCCCTTTTTTGCGAGTTGTGACTCGGCTTTTATAGAGTTAGGTGCGACTCATGATTGTCGGCTTACCCCTTTTTTGCGAGTTGCGACTCGGCTTTTATAGAGTTAGGTGCGACTCATGATTGTCGGCTTACCCCTTTTTTGCGAGTTGCGACTCGGCTTTTATAGAGTTAGGTGCGACTCATGATTGTCGGCTTACCCCTTTTTTGCGAGTTGCGACTCGGCTTTTATAGAGTTAGGTGCGACTCATGATTGTCGGCTTACCCCTTTTTTGCGAGTTGCGACTCGGCTTTTATAGAGTTAGGTGCGACTCATGATTGTCGGCTTACCCCTTTTTTGCGAGTTGCGACTCGGCTTTTATAGAGTTAGGTGCGACTCATGATTGTCGGCTTACCCCTTTTTTGCGAGTTGCGACTCGGCTTTTATAGAGTTAGGTGCGACTCATGATTGTCGGCTTACCCCTTTTTTGCGAGTTGCGACTCGGCTTTTATAGAGTTAGGTGCGACTCATGATTGTCGGCTTACCCCTTTTTTGCGAGTTGCGACTCGGCTTTTATAGAGTTAGGTGCGACTCATGATTGTCGGCTTACCCCTTTTTTGCGAGTTGCGACTCGGCTTTTATAGAGTTAGGTGCGACTCATGATTGTCGGCTTACCCCTTTTTTGCGAGTTGCGACTCGGCTTTTATAGAGTTAGGTGCGACTCATGATTGTCGGCTTACCCCTTTTTTGCGAGTTGCGACTCGGCTTTTATAGAGTTAGGTGCGACTCATGATTGTCGGCTTACCCCTTTTTTGCGAGTTGCGACTCGGCTTTTATAGAGTTAGGTGCGACTCATGATTGTCGGCTTACCCCTTTTTTGCGAGTTGCGACTCGGCTTTTATAGAGTTAGGTGCGACTCATGATTGTCGGCTTACCCCTTTTTTGCGAGTTGCGACTCGGCTTTTATAGAGTTAGGTGCGACTCATGATTGTCGGCTTACCCCTTTTTTGCGAGTTGCGACTCGGCTTTTATAGAGTTAGGTGCGACTCATGATTGTCGGCTTACCCCTTTTTTGCGAGTTGCGACTCGGCTTTTATAGAGTTAGGTGCGACTCATGATTGTCGGCTTACCCCTTTTTTGCGAGTTGCGACTCGGCTTTTATAGAGTTAGGTGCGACTCATGATTGTCGGCTTACCCCTTTTTTGCGAGTTGCGACTCGGCTTTTATAGAGTTAGGTGCGACTCATGATTGTCGGCTTACCCCTTTTTTGCGAGTTGCGACTCGGCTTTTATAGAGTTAGGTGCGACTCATGATTGTCGGCTTACCCCTTTTTTGCGAGTTGCGACTCGGCTTTTATAGAGTTAGGTGCGACTCATGATTGTCGGCTTACCCCTTTTTTGCGAGTTGCGACTCGGCTTTTATAGAGTTAGGTGCGACTCATGATTGTCGGCTTACCCCTTTTTTGCGAGTTGCGACTCGGCTTTTATAGAGTTAGGTGCGACTCATGATTGTCGGCTTACCCCTTTTTTGCGAGTTGCGACTTGGCTTTTATAGAGTTAGGTGTGACTCATGATTGTCGGCTTACTCCTTTTTTGCGAGTTGCGACTCGGCTTTTATAGAGTTAGGTGCGACTCATGATTGTCGGCTTACCCCTTTTTTGCGAGTTGCGACTCGGCTTTTATAGAGTTAGGTGCGACTCATGATTGTCGGCTTACCCCTTTTTTGCGAGTTGCGACTTGGCTTTTATAAAGTATGTTAGAACGTCGATTCAATCATAAAAGAAAAATACATTACTGGCAGCTGGGTCCCGGAAGACGGGACTGCCTACGTACCCCCCGATCAGGAGGGATCAAGCCGCCCGTAGTTCACATTACATGATTGTTCAAAATAGAAAGTGCAAGCTGATCATAGCCGAGCTTTTTTTTTTAGTAGTAGTAACGCTTTAGATGCATGGAGTTCCAAGACCTTGGTACAGGTTCGCCGCTCATTGTTAAAAGTTCGTAAACGCCAGGGTGAACGACCTTGGATATTTGGTATGGGCATTCCCAGTTGGCTCCCATCTTGTCGGCGTTAGGCTCGGCGGTGTTCTTGAAGACCTTTATTGTTGTAGTATTTCGCTGCGGCGAGCTGATAGTTCTGAATTCGTAGCAGCGTTTTGTCGCGTTCTTCTTCCAACTCGTCGAGTCGATCGAGGAGCATTTGACTGTTGAGTGCGGTATCTTAGACGAGCATTGTTCGTCGAAGGCTCGTACTGCCGACTTCAGCAGGTGCCATTGCTTCCATCCCATAAGTCAGAGATAACGGAGTTTGGTTGGTAGCTTGTCGTGGGGTTGTTCGGTAAGACCAAAGTACACCGTCGAGTTCGTCGGCCCAAGCGCC
>NW_010921740.1:5766-7952 GCF_000633955.1 Camelina sativa
TTACATGATTTTTCAAAATAGAAAGAGCAAGCTGATCATAGCCGAGCTTTTTTTTTTTTTTTAGTAGTAGTAACGCTTTAGATGCATGGAGTTCCAAGACCTTGGTACAGGTTCGCCACTCATTGTTAAAAGTTCGTAAACGCCAGGGTGAACGACCTTGGATATTTGGTATGGGCCTTCCCAGTTGGCTCCCATCTTGCCGGCGTTGGGCTCGGCGGTGTTCTCGAAGACCTTTCTGAGGATGAGGTCTCCTTCGTCATAGTTTCGGTTATGGACCTTCTTGTTGTAGTATTTCGCTGCGGCGAGCTGATAGTTCTGAATTCGTAGCAGCGCTTTGTCGCGTTCTTCTTCCAACTTGTCGAGTCGATCGAGGAGCATTTGACTGTTGAGTGCGGTATCTTGGACGAGCATTGTTCGTCGAAGGCTCGTACTGCCGACTTCAGCAGGTGCCATTGCTTCCATCCCATAAGCCAGAGAAAACGGAGTTTGGTTGGTAGCTTGTCGTGGGGTTGTTCGGTAAGACCAAAGTACACCGTCGAGTTCGTCGGCCCAAGCGCCCTTCTTGGCGTCCAACCTCTTCTTCAAGCCGTCAAGTATAGTTTTATTTGTTGCTTCGGCTTGTCCATTTCCTTGTGGGTATCTTGGTGTTGACTTTCGCAATTTGATTCGCCATCTTGCACAAAAATCTTCGAATTGCAGAGAAATGAACTGCAAACCGTTGTCGGTGACTATTTCGTAAGGAAGACCGTGACGACAGATGATATACTTCCACACGAAGAGCTGGACGTCCTTGTCCTTGATATTGGCGTAGGACTCAGCCTCGACCCATTTGGTGAAATAGTCGGTGAGGACGAGGATATAGCGTTTCTGTCTGGAAGCGGGTTGTGGGCCGATAATGTCCATCGCCCAGCGCATGAATGGGCATGGGGCTACGCCGGCTCGCAAGAGTTCGGTCGGCTGGTGGATTATGGGGGCATGTCGCTGGCACTTTTCGCATCTGGCGACGAACTTTTCGCAATCGGACATCATTGTGGGCCAATAATGGCCGTGCTTTATGATTCTTAGTGCCAGGGCTCGTCCACCCGAGTGGTTTCCGCCGGCTCCCTCGTGGGTTTCTATCATGACATGTTCTGTGTCGTCGCCGTCTTTTGGCCCATTTGTCTGTTGGCACGTCACCATCGGCGAGATATGATCGAATTTCAACTCGCCAGTCCGTTGGGTCATTTTCTGAGGGAGGTTCACATTATCGACGCGATGTCGCCGTTTGATAAGTGGTTCGGATTTCGTTAGGCTGGTGAAGGGCGAGGCATGTCTCGGCTCGTGTTCCCTCTATGTTTGGCGTATCAATGCTCTCAACTGGGATGATACATCGTAGGTCCGGGTTAGACATTGCAGCGAGTGCATCTAAGGCGTCGGCCTGGGCGTTGTCCCCTCTGGGGATTTTGAAGAGCTTGAATTTGTCGAACCGTTTGGACAGAATTTTGACGACGTCAAGGTATGCTGCCATCGGTTCGCTTTTATGTCGTATTCGCCGCTAAATTGATTGGCAACGAGCTGTGAATCACAGAAAGCGCGGATTCGCCTGATTTGCATCCTGCTGGCGAGCTTAAGTCCGGCGATAAGTGCTTCATACTTGGCGACATTGTTGGTTGCTCTAAGATTTCGCTAGTTGGAGAAGTAAGGCGGATTCTCACACTGGATCCAAGGTGCGAAGATTCTCCATCCACATGCAATGTCCACCGGTCGTCTGTCGGGTCGGCGGGGGTTGGCTCGGATACGTCTAGTGGTAGCTCGATTAAGAAGTCAGCCAACACTTGGGATTTAGCAGCTGGGCGTGTGCGGTACTCGATGTCGTACTCGCTGAGTTCGATCGCCCACTTCGTCAACCGGCCAGATTGATTTGGACTGTGTAATACAGATCGTAAGGGCTGGTTGGATAGGTCGACAATGGTATGTGACTGAAAATATAGTCGGAGCTTCCTTGCCGATGTGACGACTGCCAGGGTGATCTTTTCGACTGTCGGGTAACGCGTTTCTGCATCGTCAAGGGATTTACTTATATAGAAAATAGGTCGTTGTTCTCCTCGGTCGTCCTTGATGAGTACGCCGCTGACGGCGGATTCGGAAATTGCGATGTAGAGTAACAGGACTTCTCCAAACTCTGGCTTGGCAAGGATCGGGGGGGG
>NW_010921740.1:10072-11817 GCF_000633955.1 Camelina sativa
TGATCGAATTTCAACTCGCCAGTCCGTTGGGTCATTTTCTGAGGGAGGTTCACATTATCGACGCGATGTCGCCGTTTGATAAGTGGTTCGGATTTCGTTAGGCTGGTGAAGGGCGAGGCATGTCTCGGCTCGTGTTCCCTCTATGTTTGGCGTATCAATGCTCTCAACTGGGATGATACATCGTAGGTCCGGGTTAGACATTGCAGCGAGTGCATCTAAGGCGTCGGCCTGGGCGTTGTCCCCTCTGGGGATTTTGAAGAGCTTGAATTTGTCGAACCGTTTGGACAGAATTTTGACGACGTCAAGGTATGCTGCCATCGGTTCGCTTTTATGTCGTATTCGCCGCTAAATTGATTGGCAACGAGCTGTGAATCACAGAAAGCGCGGATTCGCCTGATTTGCATCCTGCTGGCGAGCTTAAGTCCGGCGATAAGTGCTTCATACTTGGCGACATTGTTGGTTGCTCTAAGATTTCGCTAGTTGGAGAAGTAAGGCGGATTCTCACACTGGATCCAAGGTGCGAAGATTCTCCATCCACATGCAATGTCCACCGGTCGTCTGTCGGGTCGGCGGGGGTTGGCTCGGATACGTCTAGTGGTAGCTCGATTAAGAAGTCAGCCAACACTTGGGATTTAGCAGCTGGGCGTGTGCGGTACTCGATGTCGTACTCGCTGAGTTCGATCGCCCACTTCGTCAACCGGCCAGATTGATTTGGACTGTGTAATACAGATCGTAAGGGCTGGTTGGATAGGTCGACAATGGTATGTGACTGAAAATATAGTCGGAGCTTCCTTGCCGATGTGACGACTGCCAGGGTGATCTTTTCGACTGTCGGGTAACGCGTTTCTGCATCGTCAAGGGATTTACTTATATAGAAAATAGGTCGTTGTTCTCCTCGGTCGTCCTTGATGAGTACGCCGCTGACGGCGGATTCGGAAATTGCGATGTAGAGTAACAGGACTTCTCCAAACTCTGGCTTGGCAAGGATCAGGGGGGTGGATAAGTAGCTCTTTAACTTGCTGAATGCATCGTGGCAGGATTCATTCCATTTGAACTTCCCTTGAGGAGTTGGTAGAAAGGTAGGCACTTGTCAGTTGACCTGGATATTGATGTTCATATATTTTACCCTGTTTTCCCTTAGTATTTTCACCTCTTTTGCATCATTTGCTATCTAGTTTCACCATATTTGCATAGCTTTTAGGACTGTTCATGCATTAGAGTATAGTTGCATTGCATTCGCATATTTTCTTGCATAAACAGGTAATTTTAGAGCCTAAGGAGCATGGAAGCAATGCTGAAGAGGAGTGAAGCTATCAAGAGAAGAAAGCAAGGGAGTTAGAGGTGAAGAATCAAGGTCCAGACTTCCACTCGACCGCCCACTCGACCAGACACTCGACCGTGTGCGGAGAAGGACTCGACCGAGTGGAAGGAGCACAAGTAGAGCCAACTCGACCGGTCACTCGACCGAGCACCAGGTCGAGTTGACCGAGCCGCCTAGCTATTTTGTCTTTTAGCATTTTTAGGGCTTCCACTACTCTTTTTATAAAAGGGCCTTGTACCCTTCAGCCACGAAGAGAGCCACCTTGGAGAAAATCTAAAAACTTAGTTTTTACCCTTTTGGGAATTTGTGCTTTTTGTTTTTTACATTTCTTAGATTTTGTTCTACTTTTAAAGGAGAAAACAAGAGATTTCTTCATACTTGTTTGTTCAATAACTCTCAAAGTATAAAGAATTCGAGTTTGATT
>NW_010921740.1:12840-14576 GCF_000633955.1 Camelina sativa
AGAGGGTAGGATTTGATTTTAAGCTTCTTAGCATCACACCAATGTCTAGGTTGCAAGATAAGGCTAGATCTAGAGATTATCATTAGGCATGCTAAGAGATTAGATGTCCTGTTTGATTTTTGACATAAATGATCTGTTTNTGAAACTCCTTGCATTCCACATGTTCATCATCACATCATATCATCTCATTCATCATCACCCACCATAAAATATCAAGTTTCAATTTGGCGCCGTTGCCCATTTGAGTGTGTTTTGTGACATTTAGGTTTTCTATTAGTCTAAGATTAAGTTCCTTTGTTCCCTTGTTCACTACTAATCTTGATTTTTCATCTGCTTGTCTGTGTTGAGTCTCAGGTACCAACTCGACCAACAACTCGAGCTACCACTCGACCGTCTGTTGTNAGCTTCTTAGCATCACACCAATGTCTAGGTTGCAAGATAAGGCTAGATCTAGAGATTATCATTAGGCATGCTAAGAGATTAGATGTCCTGTTTGATTTTTGACATAAATGATCTGTTTCTTAATGCTTGCTTTTATAAGTTCTTTGCTTTGTGAGAACAAGTCTAGAAATATATGAGCTTGATTGTTTTTGCCAGGAGAGTGGATTAACATGTTCTAGGAGATCATTGTCTAGAGATTAGCTCAAGTTGATTGAGATTTGTTAACCAAGTTAGATGACCTTAATCATTAGTCAATCCCATGAATCCCTCCTCAAGACTTTCCTTATCTATTGATTTCTTAGTCTAAATCCTGTTGTTTGGNCAACTCGAGCTACCACTCGACCGTCTGTTGTTCGAGTACCTGATCGAGCCACAACCCGGATTCAAATAGACTTCTCATCTCAGACGACTTGACCTTCAACTCGAGCAAGTGCTCGACCGAGTGTCAGTTCGAGTTAGTAATCATGTTTCAAAGCAGTATGTTCCATTATGTACCCATGCACCAGCAACCAGGTTTCCAGGCTCCATTGTGTCACCCTCCAGGGTTTCAGACCTACCAAGGCCAAGAACCTGACTTAAGAGTTATGATGCATTAAATGTTGCTTGGGCAAGCCAATAAGCAGATTGAGGAAGCAAGGCAGTTTGCTGAGCTGACCCAAACGTTGAATTCTTATTCTAATGACCTGAGTAACAACCTTGAGAGTCTGACCTCTAAGGTCAAGTACATGGAGAGCAACATGGATTCCACTTCTGCTCCTACGCCAAACCAACTTCCTGGACCAGCTATTCAAAACCCAAGGGAGTTTACAACTAAAGCGATTCACTTCTATGAAGAAGTTGTCACTAAGGACAGTGAGGTTCAAGGTGGGGAGGATTCATCACTAATTGAAGCCCAAAGTGAAGGTTTTACTCAGCAGACTGAAGCAGAGAAACCACTTGAAACTCGTATCTTTGTATTGTGTGTGTGATGGAATTTGAATGAATGATATGATGATGAACAATGGTGAAAGCAGGGTGTTTCAATTCCCCTTATGCAATTGTAGTATAAGAGGTATCAATCCTAAATGAGTGAATGCAAGCAATCAGGGTGTGCAATACTTGTCTAAGTTAAGCCAATTATAGAGGGTGTTTGTCACTAACAACCTATTGTAGAATGTAAAATGCAGAATGTAAAAGCTGAATGGACAAGATACTAAATGTAATGGAACAGAATGATTATGGCAATAATGAAACTAGAACAGAGATCAAACTATAGTAATGCATGTAATGAACTAATGCAAGGAAAGTAATGAACA
>NW_010921740.1:14683-25233 GCF_000633955.1 Camelina sativa
ATGGAAGGCTTTAGTTCTTTCCTTGTAGATTTTGGAGTTTTCATAAGCTTCCAATCTGATTTCCTCAAGCTCATGCAATTCAAGGCTTCTCTTAGCTTGTGCTGTCTCTAGATCCAAGTTCAAAAGTTTGATTACCCATAGGGCTTTGTACTCAACTTCAACTGGGAGATGGCAAGACTTGCCATAGAAAGTTGGAATGGGGTTCTTCCTATAGGTGTCTTGAAAGCTGTTATATAGGCCCAAAGTGTTTCATAAAGTTTACTAGACCAATCCTCTCTTGTTGCTCCTACTATTCTTGATAGAATGGCCTTGATTTGTTTGTTTGACACTTCAACTTGCCCACTTGTTTGGGGGTGATAGGCTGTAGACACCTTGTGCTTAACTCCATATTTCCTTAGCATTCCTTCAATGATGTTGTTGATGAAGTGTGTTCCTCCATCACTAATCACAGCCTTTGGAATTCCATACCTTGGGAAGATTATGGTCTTAAAAAGTTTAAGAACCACTTTGTGATTATTTGTAGGGCTGGCAATAGCCTCTACCCACTTGGAGACATAGTCCACTGCTACTAATATGTAGACATTCCCATTTGAAGGAGGATTAAAAGGTCTGATGAAATCAATTCCCTACACATCAAATATCTCAACTTCAAGAATTGGATTTTGGGGCATCTCATTCCTTCTTGTGATATTCCCCATTCTTTGGCAAACATCACATTTTGTGATGAACTTGTGAGTGTCCTTGAATAATGTAGGCCTCCATAAGCAGAACCATGACAATGCCCTAGCACTCCTTCAACTTCATTTTCTGCTATGCACCTCCTAAAAAGCCCCTCTGATCCCTTTTTGTATAAGTAAGGTTTATCCCAATAGTATCCATTGATGTCCTTGAGGAGCTTTTTCTTCTTATAAGGGNTTCTGGGAATGAACTCGAGCAAGCACTCGATCGAGTGTAGATCGAGTGCAGGGTCGAGCTGGACAAAAACGTAAGACAGAGCAATGCAGACAAAATAGAGCAAGACAAAAGTAAATCAAACAACGATCAAACAACAGGATTCAGACTAAGAAATCAATAGACAAGGAAGGTTTTAGGGATGGATTCATGGGCTGAACTTAGATTGTGGTTATCTAACTTGATCAACAAACCTCAATCAACATGAGCTAATCTCTAGACATTAATCCCTAAGAACATGTTAATCCACTCTCATGGCAAAAACAATCAAGCTCATACATTTCTAGACTTGTTCTCACAAAGTAAAGAATCTATACAAGCAAGCATCAAGCAATATGTCAAGAATCAAACAAGACTTCTATTCTCTTAGCAAGCCTAATGATAATCTCTAGATCTAGCCTTATCTATGCACCTTAGACATTGGTGTGATGCTAAGAAGCTTGAGATCAAACCCTACCCTCTCAGTTATAGGATCAGCATTAAGAACATCTAGCCCAGAATAGATCTACAACAATCAAGCTTGACCAAATCAAATAACCACAACATCCATCCAGCCTAAACCATCCCTAAGAGCTAAGGAAACTACTCACAATCACACATGATGAACAGCAAAGTCATAAACCCAGAAAAGCACGAAACTTGCATGATTCGAAAGATAAAACAAAGATCTACAATATTGGAGAAGGAATCAAACTCGAATTCTTGATACTTTGAAAGTTATGAAACAAACAAGTATGAAGAATCTTGTGTTTTCTCCTTCAAAAGAGGTACAAGATCTAAGAAAATAAAAGTGCAAAAAGCATAAATTCCCAAAAGGGTAAAATACTAGGTTTGAGAATATCTAAAAAGCTGCCCCCTGGTGGCTGCAGGGTACAAGGTCCTTAAATAGGAAAAAGGAGGGGAAGCCCTAAAAATGCTAAAAGACAAAATAGCCAGGCGGCTCGGCCAACTCGACCCGGTGCTCGGTCGAGTGACCGGTCGAGTTGGGTTTTCTTGTGCTCCTTCCACTCGGTCGAGTCACTCTCAGCACACGGTCGAGTGTCTGGTCGAGTGGGCAGTCGAGTGGGACTCCGGACCTTGGTTCTCCAGCCTTAACTCCTTTGCTTTCTCCTCATGATTGCTTCACTTCTCCTCAGCATTGCTTCCATGCTCCTTAGGCTCCAAAATCACCTGTTTATGCAAGAAAAGATGCAAATGCAATGCAACTACACTCTAATGCAAGAACAATCCTAAAACTATGCAATAATGGTCAAAAAGGATAGCAAAGGATGCAAAAGATGTGAATATATTAAGGGAAAACAGGGTAAAATATGTGAACATCAACACCCCCAAACTTAGTCTTTGCTTGCCCTCAAGCAAATAAACAAGACATAAGAAGGTAGGTGAGGGTTGAAAGTGGGATCTCAGCTCCTAAAGCTTGCAAATAAACCAGTTAGAATCAATGTCCAAGTTACTAGTACTATGATGCAAGTTGAATGAGCTATACTTAAAGATTTTAGACAAACCTATCACAACCTTTACTGATTTGAGCCTTAGATGTCCACATGCATTCAAATCAACCATTTCCTTTAACATTCATTTAATCAAGAACATGGATCAATCTTATGCAATGTTTTAAACTCATTTGGCTTGGAAATAAAGGTTTAGAGACAATGATGGTCTCTGTTTAGAGTGGGGCTTATCAATATCAAGGTTCTCTCATAAAAAATGGATTGAGCTTTAGAAGAATGCTAAAGGTAAGAACACTTAGACACATACAAGAACAAAACCTTGTCTACCCAAAAGTAACCCAAGTGTTTGATCCTATCATTCTAAGCCCAAATGATCCTAGTTCTACCCTTTATCTTCTTCTCTTCTCAAATACCCTTTTCTCTTTTGTTTTCAAGCCTTAGGAGAGGTTTCTTATTTGATATTTCTAGTGGAATGGGAGATTCTTACTTATTTGCTATGGTTCTCTTTTCTTCTTATTCTTAAGACATAAAAGCATTTTGCTATACTCTTCTTTTTCTTTCTTTCTTTTCTTTGACTGAAACCATCTTTAAACAATATCATACTTCCCATTCTTTCACTAGACTTTGATTTTACTTAAACACATTCCCCTCCTAAAGACTCTAACCTTTTCTTTCTCTTTTCCTCTTTTCTTTTCTTTCTTTTTCAAACAACCAAATCCCAAACCCAACAATGAAATCACCTAGTCCTATCTAGTTTGGAAAATGCAAACTAGAACTACACAAGGCATTATTCTTGTCAGTTCAAACCTAACACTTTCTACCAAGCTCAATCCCAAAAAGGCCTCACACACTCAAGAATAAACATGGCTTGAAAGAAGGGTTGGTTAAGGGTATTAGAAACTGATTTTAATGATTCAATCAGCTACTTGGATCAACAAGAGTGGTAAAAAGGAGAAAGATGATCCAAATATGTATATGGTATCCATGAGTTTAAAGCAATGCACACATTGATATTTAACAGTCAATATTAAGTTCTTATAAGTAGGAAATGGCATCAAATCACAACATGCTTCAATTTAGACCAAATGCAATGCAGGAATTCAAGGCTTGGTTCAATCTTATGCTTCTAACCACTCAACTAGCATCAAAGTACTATTAACTTGGGCATTGATCCTAGTCTAGTGAATAAAACAAGCTAACAAGGCAAAGCTCATCATAGATCTCTAATGCAAATATTATACAATCCTACATGAAACATGCTGAACAAGATGCTATTATGCAATGCAAACTACATGAACACTCTTTTTATAAAGATTTTTGCAAAAAAATTCAAATTTTTAGGGGTTTTCTATGCCTTAGATGCTATGCAAATACTAGCATGATGATGCTAAAAATTTTGTAATAGGAAAACAAAACACAACATCAAATGCAATCTCAAACCCTCCCCCAAGCTTAAATCACACAGTCCTCTGTGTGAAAGAAATTTGTTAGAGGATTCAAGACTAAAAACAAAACACAACATCAAATGCATTTACAAGGAAGGTGATAGTGGTACCTCATGGATTCTGGAAGAAGCTGTCCACATCCTCATTCATGCTCTCATAAGTGTAGTTGAGGTCTGGTTGGTGACTTTGAGGGGGAGATGGAGGCAACTCGACGATGGGGGGGTCGAGTTGGACTGCGAGACTCCTTTCCTTCGTCTAATTAAACTCCCTTGCTTCCCTGACCATGAAAACATCAAAACACAAATCAAAATACCAAAAAAATTCCTAAGCAATATAAACAGAGATACCTTAGGGAGCTTGACTTTAGATGTCTGTTCAGGCTTGAGGAGCATCCTGGATAAGCATTGTGCACTTCTCAGGTGTTTCCTTTTCTCCCAAATACTTCTTAACTCTCTGACAATTGACTGTGAACTCACTACCATCCTTGTTGAGAAGTGTGACAGCCCCATATGGTAGGATCTCCTTTATCTTAAAAGGGCCTCCCCATCTACTTTTCAACTTCCCAGGGAATAACTTGAGTCTTGAATTGTAAAGCAAAGCTTGGTCTCCAGCCTGTAAGTCTTTGATGAGAATCTTCTTATCATGGAAGGCTTTAGTTCTTTCCTTGTAGATTTTGGAGTTTTCATAAGCTTCCAATCTGATTTCCTCAAGCTCATGCAATTCAAGGCTTCTCTTAGCTTGTGCTGTTTCTAGATCCAAGTTCAAAAGTTTGATTGCCCATAGGGCTTTGTACTCAACTTCAACTGGGAGATGGCAAGACTTGCCATAGACCAGTTGGAATGGGGTTCTTCCTATAGGTGTCTTGAAAGCTGTTCTATAGGCCCAAAGTGTTTCATCAAGTTTACTAGACCAATCCTTTCTTGTTGCTCCTACTATTCTTGATAGAATGGCCTTGATTTGTTTGTTTGACACTTCAACTTGTCCACTTGTTTGGGGGTGGTAGGCTGTAGACACCTTGTGTTTGACTCCATACTTCCTTAGCATTCCTTCAAAGATCTTGTTGATGAAGTGTGTTCCTCCATCACTAATCACAGCTCTTGGAATTCCATACCTTGGGAAGATTATGGTCTTAAAAAGTTTAAGTACCACTTTGTGATCATTAGTAGGGCTGGCAATAGCCTCTACCCACTTGGAGACATAGTCCACTGCCACTAATATGTAGACATTCCCATTTGAAGGAGGATTAAAAGGTCCCATGAAATCAATTCCCCACACATCAAATATCTCAACTTCCAGAATTGGGTTTTGGGGCATTTCATTCCTTCTTGTGATATTTCCCATTCTTTGGCAAGCATCACACTTTGTGATGAACTTGTGAGTGTCTTTGAATAGTGTAGGCCACCATAGACCAGCTTGTAAGACTTTTTGGGCAGTTTTGAAAGTTGCAAAATGGCCTCCATAAGTGGAACCATGACAATGCCCTAGCACTCCTTCAACTTCATTTTCTGCTATGCACCTTCTAAACAACCCATCTGATCCCTTTTTGTATAAGTAAGGTTCATCCCAATAGTACCCATTGATGTCCTTGAGGAGCTTTTTCTTCTTATAAGGGTCCATATCTGCTGGGACTTCTTCACACACCTTGTAATTGACTATGTCAGCATACCAAGGTAAATCTTCACTTTCAAGTGCCATCCACTCCTCCATCTCATCCTGCTCGATCGTGTGCCCAAACATACTCGATCGAGTGCATGCTCGAGTAGGCGGTCGAGTTGGAGGCCGAGTTGTCCCTATCAGCATCAGCTTCTCCTCAGGCATTGAATCATCGATTGGAATCTCCTCCTCTATCCTCATTCTGGACAAATGATCAGCTACTCCATTCTCAATCCCTTTTTTATCAACTATTTCCATGTCAAACTCTTGGAGAAGCAGAATCCATCTTAACAACCTTGGTTTTGTGTCCTTCTTTGAGTAGATGTGCCTCAAAGCAGCATGATCGGTGTACACAATTACTTTGGACCCTACTAAGTAGCTTCTGAATTTTTCAAAGGCAAAGACCACTGCTAGAAGCTCTTTCTCTGTTGTTGAATATCTTCCTTGAGTTTCATCCAAGGTCCTACTTGCATAGTGAATAACATGCAGCTTCTTATTTTTTTTCTGTCCCAGAACTGCTCCTACTGCAAAGTCTGAAGCATCACACATAATCTCAAATGGAAGATCCCAGTTTGGAGCTTGGACTATTGGGGCTGATATCAAAGCAGCCTTGATCTCCTTGAAAGCCTTCAAGCAATCTTCATCAAAGTTGAACTCAGTCTCCTTGCAAAGCAACCTTGTCAATGGCCTAGCTATCTTTGAGAAATCCTTGATGAACCTTCTATAAAATCCAGCATGACCAAGAAAGCTTCTTATGTCCTTAACTGTTTTTGGTGGTTGAAGTTGAACCATGACTTCAATTTTTGCTTTGTCAACCTCAATACCCTTCTCTGAAATCTTATGACCAAGAACTATCCCTTCTTCAACCATGAAGTGACATTTTTCCCAATTTAGGACTAGATTTGTCTCCTCACATCTCTTTAAAACTCTGCATAGATTAGTAAGACAAGAAGAAAAGGAATCTCCATAGACAGAGAAGTCATCCATAAAAACTTCAACCACATCCTCAATAAGATCAGAGAAGATTGACATCATGCACCTTTGAAAGGTAGCTGGAGCATTACATAATCCAAATGGCATCCTCCTATATGCAAAGGTACCATATGGACATGTGAATGTTGTCTTCTCTTGATCATTGGGATGAATAGGAATTTGGAAAAATCCAGAATATCCATCCAAGAAACAGTAATGAGTATGATTGGCTAATCTTTCCAACATTTGATCAATAAATGGAAGAGGAAAATGATCTTTCCTAGTAGCAGAATTAAGCTTCCTATAGTCAATGCACATTCTATGTCCTGTTATGGTTCTAGTGGGAATTAACTCATCATGATCATTCTTTACTACAGTGATTCCTCCTTTTTTAGGGACACAGTGGACTGGTGAGACCCAAGTACTATCAGAGATAGGATAGATCACACCAGCTCCAAGCAATTTTAGAATCTCCTTTTTGACTACTTCCTTTAGGTTGGGATTAAGCCTTCTTTGAGGTTCAATACTAGAGTAGGATTCATTTTCAAGGTGGATTCTATGCATGCAAAGACTAGGTGAAATTCCTTTAATGTCATCCAAAGTATAACCAATAGCTTTTCTAAACTTCCTTAGCTCAACAACTAGCAAATCAAGCTCTTTCCTACTCAAGTTAGCATTTACTATCACAGGATAAGTAGAGTTCTCACCTAAAAAGACGTACCTTAGCCCAGAAGGGAGAGGTTTTAGCTCTACTTTTGGTGCGTTCAGTTCAGACCAGTCGTCTGTGTGGGATTCGGCAGTGCACTCGGTCGAGTAGTGTTGGCGCTCGGCCGAGTGTGTGCTCGAGTGGGTGGTCGAGCTATCCGTATCTGCTGTTTGAACTGCCCAAACTTCCTCTCTTAATGCTGGTAACCCCTCAAAAACCTCTGGATGGTGTGATTCTTCACAGGAGTCCAATATATCTTCATAGGCCTTAGTTTCTTCATGGATAAACCCTTCCTCTCCACTTTTGGTCAAAACAGTTCTAAGGTGATCTTGTTCTGCTAGCTCTTCCATCAATTCTCCTGATAAGTTGTCCAACTCTTCAACCCAAAAGACTTGTCCTCCAATTGTTGGTTTCTTCATAGCCTCTACAATGTCAAATGTCATTTTGAGGTCTTCTCCCAAGTTGAGATCAATCTTCCCTTGTCTCACATCAATTATTGCTCCTGCTGTAGCTAGGAAAGGTCTCCCCAAGATCAAAGGATCTTTTGGTTCTTCATCCATTTCCAAGACTACAAAGTCTGTTGGGACTTCCACTGCTCCAACTCTAACTGGTAGATCTTCCAAAACACCATGTGGTAATCTTATTGATCTATCAGCTAAGATTAGGGAGATGTTGCATGGCTTATACCTTGTAAACCCTAGGCGCTTAGCAACTGATAGAGGCATTAGGCTTACTGAGGCTCCCAAATCACAAAGGCATCTATTGAAGGTTAAGGGCCCTATAGAGCAAGGTAGAGTAAAGGAACCAGGATCTCTTAGCTTTTGAGGGTTCACTTGCTTTTGGATTATGGCACTACACTCATGGCTGAGAATCACCATCCCTTGAACTTCTTTGATCCTTTCCATCACAGCATCTTTCAAGAATTTTTGGTAAGGAGGGATCATCACAAAGGCATCTATTAGAAGCATCCTAAGCTCAATCTCTCTAACTTGTTTGTCAAACAATGCCTTGTATTTTTCAACCATCTGTTTCTTAAATCTTCCTGGGAAAGGTAGTGGAGGCTTGTAAGGAGGAGGAATGAACCGGACTTCTTTTTCGTTGGAGGTAACTGGCTTGATTTTCTCCTGAGAAGCTGCTCGATCGGGTACTCGATCACTTACTCGGTCGAGTGTGTGGTCGAGTGGTGCGTCGAATTCAACGGTGTTTTCATTCTGAGTCTCTTCTTGTTGAAAACCCTCCCCTTCCTGAATTCCACTGTCCTCAGTGTTTGGATGTGCTCCTAGTCGTGTTGGTAAGACTCTTCAACTGCGAAGATGGATATCATTGGCAAATTCAGTAGATTGCACAATAGCTTTGCCCTTGTGATGGTCATGCTTTGGGGCAGAAGCTTGTTGATTTTCCATAGTCATAATCCTGGAAGTCAGTGTGTCAAACTTGGCATGACGTTCACTGTAAATATCTTCTATCCTCTTGTTCAGCTCAGCAAATCTGTTTGCTGCCTCAATCTTCCCATTGGTTTGCCCAATCAACAGTTGTTGCATCATAGCTCTTAAGTCTTGTTCCTGGCCTTGGTTAGTCTGAAACCCTGGTGGGGGACACAATTGGGGCTGGAACACCTGTTGTTGCTGCTTGGGTATATAGTTTTGTTGCTGTTGAGGTTGTTGAGGCTGTTGAGGGGGGTAGAATTGATCTTGGGGGTTAGCCACATTGTTACTCCTATAAGAGAGATTGTTATTCTTGAATCCTCCTTGGTTGTAACCTTTGAATCCTCCCTGGTTTTGCATGTAGCACAACTCAACAAACTCCCTATCTCCTTCTTGGACTGGAGCTTCTTCTTCACCAATGAAGTGAATGGTCTTTGATTGGCTTAGGAGAATCTTGTCAAGCTTCTCATTGACCATCTTTAAATCCTTCTTGTATTTGTCCTCTTGATCAGTGGAGGTGATCCTTATGGTTCTATCATAATCTTCATTATAATTACCATCTGATTGAGCAAGATTCTCTACCAACTCCCAGCCTTCTTCCACATTCTTGTTGAGAAAGTTTCCATTGGAGGCTGTATCAAGTAGCATTCTAATCTTGGGTAGAACTCCTCTGTACAAAGTGCTGAGCAAAGACTCATTGCTGAATCCATGGTGGGGACACTGAGTTTGGAATCCTTTAAATCTCTCCCATGCCTCACAAAAACTTTCATTATTTCTCTGTGCAAAACCTGAGATTTCATTCCTCAACCTAGCAGTCCTTGCATTGGAGAAGAACTTGGCCAGAAAAGCTTTCTTGCATGCATCCCATGTGGTTATTGCTCCAGTAGGAAGAGTCTTCTCCCAGAGATGAGCTTTGTCTCCAAGGGAAAATGGGAATAGCCTTAACTTGAAGCCATCTTCACTCACTCCATTGATTTTTGTGAGTCCACATATCCTGTCAAACTCATCAAGGTGATCTAGAGGATCCTCCATTGGCAACCCATGAAATTTGTTGGCTTGTATCATGGAGATCAATCCACTCTTGATTTCATAATTATTATTGGCAACTGCAGGAGGCACAATACCAGCTCTTTGGTTGTGTGTGTTAGGTGCATCCCCAGCACCAATGTTCCTTGCCCTTGGAGCTTGTTGATCTTGTTGCTCCATTAGCACTTGTTGTTCTTGTTCCTGATTGATTCTTGTTCTCTGTTGTCTCAGGTCCCTTGGTGGTCGGTTGATGTGATCAAGGAGTCTCTGAAGATTGTGATAACCCTTGGATCTTGTTTGCATCAACATACTCGAGTACAGACTCGGACAGGCACTCGGTCGAGCGCAGGCTCGAGTGGATGGTCGAGTCGACTGGGAGGTGAGGTCTATTTGTATCCGGCTTCTGACTCGATCACGTACTCGAGCACTCACTCGGTCGAGTGGCGGTCGAGTTGAAGGTCGAGTTGGTACCTGAAACTCAATCACAAACAAGCAGTAGAAGAATTGAGATCAGTAGCGAACAAGGGGATAAAGGAACTTAATCTTAGACTAATATAGATCCTAATTGTCACAAATAAACACTCAAATAGGCAACGGTGCCAAATTGAAACTCGTATCTTTGTAGTGTGTGTGTGATGGAATTTGAATGAATGATATGATGATGAACAATGGTGAAAGCAGGGTGTTTCAATTCCCCTTATGCAATTGTAGTATAAGAGGTATCAATCCTAAATGAGTGAATGCAAGCAATCAGGATGTGCAATACTTGTCTAAGTTAAGCCAATTATAGAGGGTGTTTGTCACTAACAACCTATTGTAGAATGTAAAATGCAGAATGTAAAAGCTGAATGGACAAGATACTAAATGTAATGGAACAGAATGATTATGGCAATAATGAAACTAGAACAGAGATCAAACTATA
>NW_010921740.1:25718-26374 GCF_000633955.1 Camelina sativa
GTATGATTGGCTAATCTTTCCAACATTTGATCAATAAATGGAAGAGGAAAATGATCTTTCCTAGTAGCAGAATTAAGCTTCCTATAATCAATGCACATTCTATGTCATGTTATGGTTCTAGTGGGAATTAACTCATCATGATCACTCTTTACTACAATGATTCCTCCTTTTTTAGGGACATAGTGGACTGGTGAGACCCAAGTACTATCGGAAATAGGATAGATCACACCAGCTCCAAGCAATTTTAGAATCTCTTTTTTGACTACTTCCTTTAGGTTGGGGTTAAGCCTTATTTGAGGTTCAATACTAGAGTATGATTCATTTTCAAGGTGGATTCTATGCATGCAGAGACTAGGTGAAATTCCTTTAATGTCATCCAAAGTATAACCAATAGCTTTNAGAATAGATCTACAACAATCAAGCTTGACCAAATCAAATAACCACAACATCCATCCAGCCTAAACCATCCCTAAGAGCTAAGGAAACTACTCACAATCACACATGATGAACAGCAAAGTCATAAACCCAGAAAAACACGAAACTTGCATGATTAGAAAGATAAAACAAAGATCTACAATATTCGAGAAAGAATCAAACTCGAATTCTTGATACTTTGAAAGTTATGAAACAAAGAAGTATGAAGAATCTTGTGTTTT
>NW_010921740.1:27328-30090 GCF_000633955.1 Camelina sativa
ATACAACAAGAGGTTGTCATTGAGAAGAAAGAGGAAGAGAGAGGACCTCCCTTGGAAAAATATGCTCAACATCCTGTCCTCAAGGACATGCTTCTTGAATTATCCAAGCAGAAGGCTCAAGATCAAGACATGAAGGATTTGAAAGAGATTGGGAAAGCTATTATCCCAACAAAGCTTGAAGATCCAGGGTCATTTAACCTACCTTGTTCCATCAGCTATATGCACTTCAACAAGTGTCTATGTGACTTGGGAGCTTCAGTGAGCTTAATGCCATATACAGTTGCTGAGAAGTTGGGGTATGAACATTTTAAGCCCTGCAATCTCTATATTGGCCTAGCAGATGGATCAAAGAGGGATGTGCTTGGATTAATTGAAAATTTTCCAGTCAAGATAGGGGAGGCTAGGATTCCAACTGATTTTGTGATCATGAACATGGATCAAGAGCCAGAAGATCCTCTCATCTTGTGGAGACCATTCTTAGCCACAGCTGGGACTGTAATTAATGTTAAGATGGGAAACATCAAGCTCCACCTTGCTAAAGACTTCACTATGAAGTTTGACATCAAGAATTCAACATATCAACCTACTATTGAAGGTCAACACTTTGAGGTAGAGAGAAAAGCTAGTTCTGAAGTTTTTGAGGATGGAGAGGACCCTAGGATTAAAGGTTCAGCCCAAGCCAAGACTGTCCAAGAGCTCAAGGAATCAATTCAAGTGTTAGCTGGTTTAGTGAAGGAANATTAAGGGAAAACAGGGTAAAATATGTGAACATTACCACTCGACCAGGTGCTCGACCACACACACGATCGAGTACATGACCGAGTGACCGATCGAGTTGAAGACACAGAAGCTGTTAAGCCTGTTAGATATATTCCTCCTGCTTACAAACCACCTCTACCATTCCCAGGACATTTCAAGGCACAAAAGCTGAAGGAACTAAGGGAAATTATTGAGAAAAGAGAAATGATGGCATTGCAACAAGAGGAAGTGATTGAAAAGAAGGAAGTGATGGCCATACAACAAGAGGTTGTCATTGAGAAGAAAGAGGAAGAGAGAGGACCTCCCTTGGAAAAATATGCTCAACATCCTGTCCTCAAGGACATGCTTCTTGAATTATCCAAGCAGAAGGCTCAAGATCAAGACATGAAGGATTTGAAAGAGATTGGGAAAGCTATTATCCCAACAAAGCTTGAAGATCCAGGGTCATTTAACCTACCTTGTTCCATCAGCTATATGCACTTCAACAAGTGTCTATGTGACTTGGGAGCTTCAGTGAGCTTAATGCCATATTCAGTTGCTGAGAAGTTGGGGTATGAACATTTTAAGCCCTGCAATCTCTATATTGGCCTAGCAGATGGATCAAAGAGGGATGTGCTTGGATTAATTGAAAATTTTCCAGTTAAGATAGGGGAGGCTAGGATTCCAACTGATTTTGTGATCATGAACATGGATCAAGAGCCAGAAGATCCTCTCATCTTGTGGAGACCATTCTTAGCCACAGCTGGGACTGTAATTAATGTTAAGATGGGAAACATCAAGCTCCACCTTGCTAAAGACTTCACTATGAAGTTTGACATCAAGAATTCAACATATCAACCTACTATTGAAGGTCAGCACTTTGTGGTAGAGAGAAAAGCTAGTTCTGAAGTTTTTGAGGATGGAGAGGACCCTAGGATTAAAGGTTCAGCCCAAGCCAAGACTGTCCAAGAGCTCAAGGAATCAATTCAAGTGTTAGCTGGTTTAGTGAAGGAACTTCAAGTTCAACTCAACAAGAGGTCTTTGAAGAAGGCAAGACCAAGACTCAAGTTTAAGAAGAAACAAAGTTCAAGTGTTAAGAAGGTAGTGATCAAGAAATAGCACCAAGGTTATCAAGTAGAACCAGGGGGGATTTCAATACCTCCTTGGACTCCAAACCAAGCCTGAAAAGGCATCAAAAGTCAAGCTTAGTGACTTTAAACAAGCTCACTAGGGAGGAAGTCTCTAAGGTATCTATGTACATATTGTTTAGGGTTTTGGTATTTTGATATTTGTTTTGGTGTTCTCATGATCAGGGAAGCAAGGGGGTCTAAATAGAAGATGAAAAACAGACTCGACAGCCAACTCGACCACCCCACTCGACCGGGCACTCGACCGAGTACCAGTCGATGGCTATAGTCGAGTTGCCTCCTTCAACACCTCCAAATCCAAATCCAAGCTCCCACTACACCTTTGACAGCATGAATGAGGATGTAGACACTTTCTTCCACAACCAATAAGGTACCAACATCACCACTTCATTGTAAATACCATTTCATCTCATGTTTAGTTTTCTTTTCAATCTTGAATCATCATACAAATTTTTCTTACACAAGGGACTGTGTAATTTAAGTTTGGGGGAGGGTTTGAGATAGCATTTGACATTGTTTTCTATTTTCTTATTTCAAATTTTTAGCATAATCATGTTAGTATTTGCATTCCATCTAAGGCATAGAAAAGACCAAAAAATTTGAAATTTTTTCACAAAAATCCTTGAAAAAAAAACAGAGTGTTCATGTAGTTTGCATTGCATATTAGGATCTTGTTTAGCATGGTTCATGTAGAACTGTTTAATATTTGCATTAGGGATCTATGATGAGTTTTGCCTTGTTAGCTTGTTTAATTCACTAAACTAGGATCAATGCCCAAGTTAATAGTACTTTGATGCTAGTTGAGTAGTTAGAAGCATAAGATTGAACCAAGCCTTGAATTCCTGCATTGCATTTGGTCTAAATTGAAGCATGTTG
>NW_010921740.1:30161-81659 GCF_000633955.1 Camelina sativa
TTGATGTTCATATATTTTACCCTGTTTTCCCTTAGTATTTTCACCTCTTTTGCATCATTTGCTATCTAGTTTCACCATATTTGCATAGCTTTTAGGACTGTTCATGCATTAGAGTATAGTTGCATTGCATTTGGATATTTTCTTGCATAAACAGGTGATTTTAGAGCCTAAGGAACATGGAAGCAATGCTGAAGAGGAGTGAAGCTATCAAGAGAAGAAAGCAAGGGAGTTAGAGGTGAAGAACTAAGGTCCGGAGTTCCACTCGACCGCCCACTCGACCAGACACTCGACCGTGTGCGGAGAAGGACTCGACCGAGTGGAAGGAGCACAAGTAGAGCCTACTCGACCGGTCACTCGATCGAGCACCAGGTCGAGTTGACCGAGCCGCCTAGCTATTTTGTCTTTTAGCATTTTTAGGGCTTCCACTACTCTTTCTATAAAAAGGCCTTGTACCCTTCAGCCACGAAGAGAGCCACCTTGGAGAAAATCTAAAAACTTAGTTTTTACCCTTTTGGGAATTTATGCTTTTTGTTTTTTACATTTCTTCGATTTTGTTCTAATTTTAAAGGAGATTTCTTCATACTTGTTTGTTCAATAACTCTCAAAGTATAAAGAATTCGAGTTTGATTCCTTCTTCAATATTGTAGATCTCTGCTTTATCTTTCTAATGATGCAAGTTACGTTATTTTCTGGGTTTATGACTTTGTTCATCATGTTTAGCATTTGTGAGTAGTTGCTTAGGATCTTGAGGATGGGTTAGGCTGGATTGTGGTTAAGGTTTGTTTAGCTAGGTCAAGCTTGATTGTTATAGATCTCTTCTTGGCTAGATGTACTCTATGTTGATCANAGAAAAGAGAACCATAGCAAATAAGTAAGAATCTCCCATTCCACTAGAAAGATCAAATAAGAAACTTTGATAGAGAAAGAGAAAAGGGTATTTGAGAAAAGTTGAAGTTAAAGGGTAGAACTAGNGATCTGTTGCTTAATGCTTGCTTGTATAAGTTCTTTGCTTTGTGAGAACAAGTCTAGAAATATATGAGCTTGATTGTTTTTGCCATGAGAGTGGATTAACATGTTCTAGGAGATCATTGTCTAGAGATTAGCTCAAGTTAATTGAGATTTGTTGACCAAGTTAGATGACCTTAATCATTAGTCANCATCATTGTCTCTAAACCTTTATTACCAAGCCAAATGAGTTTAAGCATTGTNCCTTGTTTATTGATTTCTTAGCTTAATTCCTGTTGTTTGATCGTTGTTTGATTCGCTTTTGTATTGCTCTGTTTTGCTTGCATTGCTCTGTTTCTCGCGTTTGTCCAGCTCGACCCTGTACTCGATCTACACTCGATCGAGTCCTCGAGCTCATCCCCAGAATTCTTGTTTATGCTTTGTATTTGTCCTGTTTCAATTTCTANCTGAGATCCCACTTTCAAACCTCACCTACCTTCTTGATTGTCTTGTTTATTGCTTGAGGGCAAAGAAAGACTAAGTTAGGGGGTGTTGATGTTCATATATTTTACCCTGTTTTCCCTTAGTATTTTCACCTCTTTTGCATCATTTGCTATCTAGTTTCACCATATTTGCATAGCTTTTAGGACTGTTCATGCATTAGAGTATAGTTGCATTGCATTTGGATATTTTCTTGCATAAACAGGTGATTTTAGAGCCTAAGGAACATGGAAGCAATGCTGAAGAGGAGTGAAGCTATCAAGAGAAGAAAGCAAGGGAGTTAGAGGTGAAGAACTAAGGTCCGGAGTTCCACTCGACCGCCCACTCGACCAGACACTCGACCGTGTGCGGAGAAGGACTCGACCGAGTGGAAGGAGCACAAGTAGAGCCTACTCGACCGGTCACTCGATCGAGCACCAGGTCGAGTTGACCGAGCCGCCTAGCTATTTTGTCTTTTAGCATTTTTAGGGCTTCCACTACTCTTTCTATAAAAAGGCCTTGTACCCTTCAGCCACGAAGAGAGCCACCTTGGAGAAAATCTAAAAACTTAGTTTTTACCCTTTTGGGAATTTATGCTTTTTGTTTTTTACATTTCTTCGATTTTGTTCTAATTTTAAAGGAGATTTCTTCATACTTGTTTGTTCAATAACTCTCAAAGTATAAAGAATTCGAGTTTGATTCCTTCTTCAATATTGTAGATCTCTGCTTTATCTTTCTAATGATGCAAGTTACGTTATTTTCTGGGTTTATGACTTTGTTCATCATGTTTAGCATTTGTGAGTAGTTGCTTAGGATCTTGAGGATGGGTTAGGCTGGATTGTGGTTAAGGTTTGTTTAGCTAGGTCAAGCTTGATTGTTATAGATCTCTTCTAGGCTAGATGTACTCTATGCTGATCCTATAACTGAGAGGGTAGGATTTGATTTTAAGCTTCTTAGCATCACACCAATGTCTAGGTTGCAAGATAAGGCTAGATCTAGAGATTATCATTAGGCATGCTAAGAGATTAGATGTCTTGTTTGATTTTTGACATAAATGATCTGTTGCTTAATGCTTGCTTGTATAAGTTCTTTGCTTTGTGAGAACAAGTCTAGAAATATATGAGCTTGATTGTTTTTGCCATGAGAGTGGATTAACATGTTCTAGGAGATCATTGTCTAGAGATTAGCTCAAGTTGATTGAGATTTGTTGACCAAGTTAGATGACCTTAATCATTAGTCCAGCCCATGAATCCCTCCTCAAGACCTTCCTTGTCTATTGATTTCTTAGTCTAAATCCTGTTGCTTGGTCGTTGTTTGATTTACTTTTGTCTTGCTCTGTTTTGTTTGCATTGCTCTGTTTCTCGCATTTGTCCGACTCGACCCTGTACTCGATCGCACACTCGATCGAGTGCTTGCTCGAGCTCATCCCCAGAATTCTTGTTTATGCTTTGTGTTTGTCCTGTTTCAATTCCTATTTCATTTTAGTTGCTTTTCTGTTACATTCATTTAGTTTCCTGTTCATTACTTGCCTTGCATTAGTTTATTACTTGCATTACTATAGTTTCTATTTCTGTTTCATTGCATTGTTGTTTAGATCATCCTCTTCTCTTTACTTTTAGCATCTAGTTTTATAAGCTTTTACATTCTGCATTTTACATTCATCATTAGGTTGTTAGTGACAAACATCCTACATATTTGGCTTGACTTAGACAAATATTCATAACCTGATTGCTTGCATAACACTCATTTAGGATTGACATCTCTTATACTACAACAGCATAAGGGAAATTGAAACTCCTTGCATTCCACCTGTTCATCATCACATCATATCATCTCATTCATCAACACCCACCATAAAATATCAAGTTTAAGATATGAAACGATTTAGGGCCGCAATTCGTCCAGTTATTCGCTGCACTTCCCTAGCATTTTTTGGTGATGTTAGGTCGAGTATTGCCTTAATTTGCTTGGGATTTGCTTCAATGCCTCGCCGGGTCACCAAGTAGCCGAGGAACTCTCCCGATTTGACTGCGAAAGTGCACTTGGCTGGGTTTAGCTTCATTCCGTACTTGTTTAAGACGTCGAAACATTGTCATAAATGGGTGATATGATCGTTTTCCCGCCGTGACTTGACAAGCATGTCATCTATATAAACTTCCATCGTCCTGCCGAGTTGTTCAGCGAACATTTTATTGACCAGTCGTTGGTAAGTTCCCCCGCGTTTTTTAATCCGAAAGGCATGACCTTGTAGCAGTATGTCCCCCTGTCTGTGATGAACGACGTTTTTTCCCGGTCGTCTTTGTGAATTAATATCTGATTGTACCTGGAAAAGGCGTCCATGAAGGTCAGCAGCTCCTTTCCCGCGGTTGCTTTGACGAGTTGATCGATTCGTGGCAAAGAGAAGCTATCCTTTGGGCAAGCTTTGTTTAGGTCGGTAAAATCCACGCAGACTCGCCATTTCCCGTTCTTCTTTTTGACGACTACTGGATTGGCCAACCAGGCAGGATATTTTACTTCGACGATGGATCCAGCGCCAAGGAGTTTGTCCACTTCGTCGTTTACGGCTTGCGATCTTTCGGGTCCTAACTTGCGTCGTTTTTGTTTGACTGGTTTGTGTGTTGGATCGGCATTGAGTTCGTGAGTTGTGACGGTTGGGTCGATTCCTTTCATGTCAGTTACAGTCCATGCGAATGTCGATATATTTGTTTTGAGAAAAAGGATTAGCTCGCTTCGCATGACCGGGGTTATCTCTGTTCTGATTTCTTGTTAGTGTCGTCCAAACATACTTCTTCTGTTGCAGCGACGCCCTGCTGAATTGGGGTCGGCTTTCCGTCGGTCGGTGACGAGATGTCGTCGCCGACCTGCTGCTTTGATTGCTATAACTTCTTTCTTGTGTGAATCCTGTGTTCGATCAGGAAGCATGCTCTTGCACTCAGTTGGTTTCCGTGCAGCGTATATATACCTTTCGGGGTTGGAAATTTGACGCACTAATGATATGCCGATGGCACTGCTTTCATCTTATGGATCCACGGGGTCCCAAGGATTACGTTGTAGATAGTCGGCTTGTCGATGACGGCGAACCTGAAATACTTGATCATGCTTCCCACGAAAATTGGCAGATCGATGGTGCCGACTGACATGATATGATCCCCATAAAAACCGGTCAAAGAATGGCATTCTGGCTTGATGTCACTCTCTCCGATCTCCATTTGTGCTAGGACGTTCCTAAAGATCACGTTTACCGAACTTTCGGTGTCGATCAAAATTCTTGTGACCTCGCTTTCGCCGATCAGTAGTTCGACGACCAGGGGATTGTTGTGCGACAAATCCAAACCTTCTAGGTCGTTATTGTCGAAGGAAATCGTTGCGTTTTCGGAGCTGATTTTTGAAGGCCACGACTTCCTTATTTCGGCCTGCTTAGTATAGTCACTTATTGACCTGACGGAGTCATTGCATCCTGTTAATCCACCCATGATCATGTTTATCAGTCTTATGGTTGGGGGTCGTTGGTCGGCTTGTCGGTCTGTACGTTGCCGTTTTTCATGACTGATGGCGCCTAGAGTTTCCATTTCGTCTTTGCTTTGATCGGCGAGGGTTTTGGAATCCTTGACAAATTTTCGAGCGATATTCTCAGCTTTCTTGCTGTCGCTGTTACCGGGTCGGGTCGTCTTGCTTCTGTCAGATTCGATGACTATTGTCCCTTTTTTGTATCGTTCCATCAGGATCGTTTGGAGGTAACGACATTCCTCAGTCGCGTGGGTGGCACTTTGGTGATAATCACAATACTGGGTCGCACTGCTCTCACCTCCTTCCTTCCCGATGTATTTATTTTCGCCGATCGCAAAAGTTCGACGAGTTCGATCTTGATTTCTGGTAAAGTGTTGTCGTGGCTCGACATGTTCGACTTTCGGAGCTGTGATTACTGGCTGCTTGGTCGCGTGACGCTTGTTTCGCCGGAGTGTTTCTTAGCGTTGACCACTTTCTCTTCTTCAAGCTCGATGTGTTTCGCGGCTCGTCCTAGGGCGTCAGCTATGGTTTCCACATGAGTTAAAGATAGCTCTTCTTTAAATAAAGACTCGTACCAAAGTGCGTTCTTGAGTGCAATGATAGCAGCTGCGTCTGGGATGGAGACGTTGACGACGACCTCTCTAAAACATCCAATAAAAGACCGGAGTGATTCATTTCGTTGTTGAGTCAGGGCGTATAGGTCGGCATAGACCGGAGTGGTCTTCCCTGAAGAATATGACTGGCCTCCATAGGTAGAACATCGCAAAAAATATCATCCTCATACTTCCCAATGGTTATAGGAACCTTCTCCTGGTTACTAACCTTCATTTCATCATCATCACTAAGCCATTGTAGTTTATATGGCCTTGGATATTTCTCCATAGTTAGCCTAAGCTTCTTAACCATTCTCTCACTCGACACACTAGTAAAACTCTTGCCATCAATTATGAGACAACACACCTTATCTCGGTCATGGCACCTTGTATGAAACAAATTCTCTTTTTGCTCATGCTCCTCAATCACAGTTTGAACACTAAGTGATCTCCTTGTCACCAATATCTCGCCTTTTGTGGGAATTTCTTCAAGTTCTGCTAGTGAATAAGAAACTATCTCTTCATTTTCTGACTCGATCTCTCCATTCTCCAAGAGAATTATGGTTCTTCTGCTGGAGCATCCATGTGCATAGTGTCCTATCCCATGACACTTATAACACGTGACATCACAAGCTCGGGTTCTGGTAGCCTCATCTTTGTCCTTTGTGACTTGATTGGCAACAAATGGCTTCTGTTCAACCTTTAGAAGAACAACTGACTTTTTTCCCTTCTGGTAACTTGGTTTTGGATTAGATGAATACCATAAGTTATCCGTGTAGTACTTCTCCTCTTATGTTGTTTCTCCACCAAGATTGCTTTATGTAACATCTCTTCAATCTCCAAATAATGCTCCATCTCAAGCCTATCCTGGACATCTCGGTTCAACCCACTTATGAATCTAGCCATAGTCGCTTCTTGGTCCTCCATCTCTTGATAATAATTCTCCACACTTCGACTTCCCTGAATTAGTCTCCTTAGCTTTTGATGCAGATCACGATAGTAATGGATGGGAACGAACCTTCTCGTCATGATAGCCTTCATCTCAGCCCAAGTCTCAATTGGATATTCGACATTACATCTTCGTGAAGTCACCAACTGATCACACCAGCTAAGCGCATACTGATGCGGTCATCACATATGCTGAACGAGTAGCTGAACTACTTCAAGACGGATTTCCTGATGGACTTCCTAAACTACTCTCCGACGAGCCACACAAGGAAATATTGATTGCCAAGGCAATATTGCTTGCCTAGATCTACCATTTATTCCTCATCATCACCATTATTTATGATTTCTCCATTATGGTGATTGATTTGTAATTAATTTAGACATATTTTTGATTAATGTAGATTATACCATGTAAGATCTATAAAAAAGCTCATTTGTTTCATTGTAAAGATATAGAAGATTTTTGGAAAAATAAAAGAGAGAGTTTTCTCACTTTGAAGCTTAGGCTTTGTTTTTGTTTATCTAAGTTAGGTGGATTCCTTTACTTAGTAAACGTTTGTTCTTATGGTAGGAGCTTTTAGCTCTGATACCAAATGATACAAGACTCGGTGGTGAGACTCATATGGGTTAGATATGGCGGCTTCACAATTTGGCGGTCGCTTCTCTCTTGTGAAGAAATGATGGTCGAAGATGAAGATCTGACACGCTGGCGGTCGCTTCTCTAGTGTGGGATCAAATGACGGGTGTGATGGCGGAATGAAGTGCACCATAAATTTGTGATAAGACTCTAATACAGCACAAGCTCTATGCCTTGATGACTCGCTCAAAAAGATATAAGAACAAACGTTTAGTAAGTAAAGGAATCCACCTAACTTAGATAAACAAAAACAAAGCCTAAACTTCAAAGTGATTAAACTCTCTCTTTTATTTTTCCAAAAATCTTCTATATCTTTACAATGAAACAAATGAGCTTTTTTATAGCTCTTACTTGGTATAATCTACATTAATTACAAATATATCTAAATTAATTACAAATCAATCACCATAATAGAGAAATCATAATTAATGGTGATGATGAGGACTAAATGGTGGATATAGGATTTCTAGCAAAATATCTGCCTTGGCAATCAATATTTCCTTGTGTGGCTCGTCGGAGAGTAGTTGAGGAAGTCCATCAGGAAATCCGTCATTGTTCAGGTACTCTTGCATCGTTTCTCACATTGTTCATCAATATTTTGTCTCACATCATTTCTCACATATATATTTGTCATTTTACTCCTTATAAATACCTACCATCTATGTTACAACAAGGCGTTTGACGAACATGCTTTATTAGGTCTGTACAATCCTTTTGATTTCATTATCAAAAGCAAAAGAAATTAAAAATTTTTAAATTTTGGATTTAATAACGGATCCAGATATCCGTCTGATTTAAACGTTTTGAGCGGTTATATCCGACTTTTAGATATCCGATCTTAGCAGATCCGGATCTGGATATATAAGACATGTATCCGACGGATACGGATCCGGATTACCCTTGAAAAAACCGGATATCCAGATCCATCTCAGGGCTACCGTGTGTTGCACGGATTTGTTTTGTTTTATTGAAACATTGATATTTTTATACAGTAATTGGTTTTAGTTTGGTTTGTAATTAATTATTAATTTTGTGTTTATTTTATTTAAGAATAGACCCTTTTCCTTTGTTTTTTTAGGCAATTTAGAACTTTTTTTGTTTTTATTTCATTATGTTTAGTTTTGAATATCAAAATATTTACTCAAACTTTATTTAAATGATCAAAGAAGTAATAACCCATTAAAATAATTAATAAATTATACTATTAATCATCTTTATTTTATTAAATTTAAAAGTTTATAAAACACATATTATCTCTATCATACAATTGGAACATGTTGTTTTGTGATGTAAAACCATGTTACTGTAGATTCATAGTGAAATTTATGATTGCAAGATATTGTTAATATTTTTCATGTCTTTGAAGATCTTCAAGACATATTGACATTCATCGTCGTTTTACCACTTCTACATCAAGTTTTCTTGTGATATTTGGATTGTGCTTTTCAATTTTGAAAAACGTTAGGTAGTTGGAGATTGTTCGCTCCAAATGAGAGAATATATGCTTTTATAAATATGTTAAATTATTGATTAAACATACCTAAGATTGTTTCGTCGATGGCATAAAAAAATTTGGATCGAAACCACGACTTAAAATTTTGTATTAATATGTAGCATTTGGTTGTAGTATCTGGCCATTAGAGAAAGGGATTGTATAGGTGATGTTGCTTTCTTGTCCATGTTGTCCTTTGATTTTGATTAGGGATTGGTTATGTGGTCGTATTGCTTGGTTATAGTATGTAATTAATTTGAAGTTTGTTGTTGAAATAATATTTGATTTTCTTAGTAATTTGTTTTTTTGCCATGCATTTGGTATACTTATTTATAGAGGAATGTGATTATTTGTTATTGTAATTATATCCCATTTAATTGTCATTATTCTTTGAATTAAATTTTAACTTTTTTGTTAATTATAATTATATATTTAATTGTTATTATTGTGTAATCAATTTGACTCTTTAAATCACAGTGTCTAATTTGAGCATTCAGTTTTGATTACGAAGCAAAAACCAAATATGTTACTGTTCTATTATTAAGTTTGGTTTTGCTCTCATTCTTTTAGTGCAACTGAATTAATTTCCATATGGTTTTACTTATACGGGTGTGTTTTGTTTATTGTTTTTCATGTTTTTTTTTTATAAAATTTGTTTGTATTACGGTTTTTGATATTTATTGTAATTCTTATTTTTGTTTATATTACTTGGATTATTAGTTTTAATATATTTTTAGTATTTTTTGGTTTGTATATAGTTTTTGGCATATATTGTAATTTATTTTTCATTGAATCGAGTTTAATTGTATCAGTTTGATTGTGAATTCAATGTTTTCCTCTTAATCCGAAAGACTATTCTAAACATAAATATATGTGAAACGCATCCACTTTTTGTTAAGTCAAACTAATTTAGAGTTTAAAGAAAATAATCTTCCATTAAAGCAAACTAAGTTATGTATATTTTTTATTTTAAACAGTCCAAGGAATGAAAGAAATACTAATATAACTTCAGAATTCTATTTTTTTTATTTAACGAATTGAAATTATTGTAATGTTTTTAATGTAGAGAATCTTAGAAGAAATTTTGGTTTATTTGACAAGAAGATAAAAGAAGAAGAAAAAGAATTTTATGATAATGTTTCATTCTTTTTTTGTATAAATATATCCCGTAAAAGCTTTAACAAAATTATTTATTCTAATATAATTTTAGTTTTAGTTTTTATTTAGAAATTGATGGATTAAGCTTTAACAATAATGTGCCACGTTTTAAGTTAGAAAAAAAAATAGATGGTAATTCTACTTGTTTGTATTTGTTTGACAAAAGAAAAAAGAAATTTGTATTTTTTTTTTTGTATAAATACAATCGGGTAAAATTTTTACAAAATTATTTATTCTATAAATTTTTATTTTATTTAGAAAATTGGTAGATTAAGAGAAAATTTGTTTTTGCAAAAATAAGAGATAAATCTATATTCAAAGATAGATGTCAGCTCTACATATGCCATATGTCGAGCTCAAAAGAAAAAAAATTATAAAATAACTCTACTTTATTATATAAAATAAAGATAACAAAATTAAACGCGTTGGATAACATAATTAAATAAACAAAATTTTTTTTTTGAGGATTATTGTGTGTTAACAAACACTTTTTTTTTGTCAAACACCAATAGCTCTTTTTTAACATATAAACGATTAGATATTAAATAATATATTTCAAGCTAGTGACAGTGTGGGAATAATTGAGCATCATCTTGGGATTCACGGCGACCAGAAAGGATGTAACATCTCCCATACAGCTCACACTATAACGAGTCCCACCGACACTATCGCCAACGCTACACGTGATTCCAACGTATAAAAAAAATTAATGAGTTAATTTGTCTTACGAGTTTTTTATTCCACATCACCTTTAATTTTTAAACCACTCATTTGAAGTATCATCACTTTTTTTACAAAATAAAACACATCCGATCCAGTCCAGCACAAGTGGAACAAATTAAGTATTCCAAATCTCTACACAAATGATTAACGTGAAATGAAAAGAATATATTTAAAATAATTAAACCGACAAATTAAAAAATCAAACAAGAAAAAAAAGAAAATAAAAACGAAATTCCCAACCGAGGTAAAATACTACATGTCACATCACATGAGCCAAACTCCAAAATATATCCCTACAATTGCCGTTACGACAGTACTCATTCGAGTAGTTCTAGCGCCGTTTTTATCATCAGCCACCTCACTGTCATCATCTGACGGAGCATCAGCGCTAGGTCCGTTGGCGTCGGCCTCCGCGTTCTTAGGCTTTTTCTTACTGGACTTAGGAGCTGGAGCCGCCGTCTTAACGGCTTTGTAGATCTCTCTAGGCAACAACACTTTATCAATCTTGTAAATTATTAATGGCTCTTGATCCTTTAACGTCCCCATTACCTTAGCCGTCACAACATCCGTCTCGAGCGTCACATCCTCGCCGTCATTCTGAACGGTGAAATCAAACTTGTTGTTACCTTCTGTCGCTAACGTGTTAACGGCGCCGTTACCTGATCTAAGCATCTGTAACGACTGGTAAACCGGCATGCCGTGGTACAACACTAACACCGTCTTGTTCGCCTGAGAAAGGGTTTTGAATTTCGGCATGAACTTACTGACCGCACTGTCGGACGGGCAAAAAACTGTTAGGCCTCCGTCTACGGTGTCTTGGAACGTTTTGTCGGCGCCGGTTGATTTCAAAACATCGGAGAAAGCTTTGCATCCTTGTTTCTCGAGGATTGTGGTGAGGATAAGGTCGCTGGGACTCGCTGTGGGAGCTTCTGCTTCAGGCGAGGTTAAGACTTGGCTGATGTGAAGAACAGAGATGTTATAAGCCTTTTCAAAGATGGATTTGACGTAGTGAGCTGTGAGCTTGCTATCGTCGTCTTGGACACCAAAAGCGACTTTACCGCCTTTTATATCCGTGATGTTGACGTATCCAGAAGTTCCCGTTGCGGATCCGGTAGATTGAAACATGGAGGCAGTGGAGGTGGAACCGTCGGTGATCTGGTGTAGTTTCTTGGCGCCATAGTAATCGACCAGGACATGGAGAGAGAGAATGTTGCGGATTGTGTAGAGAGAGTATCCTCTTGAGAGGATTGAGGACATTGCTGAGTTATCAACGGCCAAAACGGTGATCGTTTGCCGGCGGTTGATCTCATCGGCGAGATGAGTCGCTGAAAGGTAGTGGTTGAAAGTGGAAAAATCAGGGTCTTTGGCCAAGATTCGGGTTATGTTATGTGCACTTGAGAGGGAGAAGAAGATATGGAGCTGGAAAATGAGAACCAATGTGGTGGCTACTCCCCAGAACGAAGTCATTTTGGGGATGAGGATTAGGCGGCTGTGATAGAAGGAAGGAAGACTTGTGTGCGGTACCATTTGGGAGACTGGTCTTATAAATAGACAAATACCCTAACACAGTACTAAAACAAGTTTTATTGACAAATATAGCATATATTTCATAAATTTCCGAAAATAGCACTATTTAATATATTAAAATATCTAAAATTAATTTTTAGAATTATTTTTTTAGGTTAGGGCTTTTAACTTCACATATAGAGTATAGTTTTGAGGGGTAGGGTTTCATATTTTGAATTTAGAATTTAATTTTGAAAACTAATTTGTGTTATTTTTAGAATTTTAGAGATGTTGTGCTAAGTTTGGAAAAAAAAATTATTTTGGTACTATTTTTGAGAATCTCCCAAGTAAAATATTAGATTTTAATCTGCCATAATATTTTAATAATTATTTTTTTGTTTTTGATACTGTATCAGCATAACACCTTTCCCCAATTTATTTCACATCAGATTCAAATATTTTATATATTTTAGTAGATCAACCAATAAAATTCTAATCTGTTCTACAACATGATTCGCATAAAATTTAGAAATTTTTTTGAACATATTAAAAATATCTAAAATAATTAAATAATGAAAATTAAAATATCAAAAATATTTAATTTTGATCATGTTAAAAGTATCTAAAAAAAATAAATTTGGATATACAAATAAGAACTTCAAGTTTTAATATTCATTAACATTGCAATGACAAATATGACATGTTCTATCGACGACAAATTTCATAATCATTTTAAGCAATAATTCAGCTTTTTCTTTTAACTAAAGTGATGCCAAAAATATTTTGGAGTTTCAGCTATTAACTAACAAAAAGTGTTTGAAAGAGAAAAATAATGGATTATCTCCGTTAGTCTATAAGTTTAAAGATAATATGGTTATCCTCAATCCTTTCATCGAAATTGTAATAATTTTCAATGTTTGCGTAAATGGTTATTTTGAAATGTTAATATATCTTGTCAACATTTTTAAATATAAATATTTGATCTGTAAAAAAAGAATTATGTATTTTACAAAAATAATAATAATTTATCAAATATATTCTAAATTAATAATAGAGGGAAAAGAGATATATAAAAATAATAATAAGAACAAAGTTGTCTCGCATATTTCCAGCGTAGCAGCAGATAAGTGGGCTCTACAGAGGTTGAGTCTGGGTCACATTTGAAAGTAACATGGGTTCCCGAGTTACATAGTTCGACCGACACTTGTTATTATTATTTTTTTCAACAAAAACAAATCAGTTCAAATGAGCCAATTTGGGAGTAAATTGTTTACAAACAACATAAGATGTAGAAAAGAGCGCACTCGGCGTGCTAAAAAATCGGTTCTTACATTAGCATTTCTAGAAATCTGAACCAAAACAAAAAAAAAAACTCCTCCCTGTCAATCTTGATATCTAAGTATGTTGCAAAAGCTGGCCAATCCTGAGGCGAAGACACCATCTTCACCAAATCTGAGCAGTCTGTTAAGAAGACAACATCCCGGAAATCATATTCAATCATGTATCGCATTGCCCAAATGAAAGATTCAACTTCTGCATGTAACGGAGATAGACTACGCCGGTAATTGGTTGCACCGTAAATCGGTGATGACCCTTGTGAAGAAGTGCAAAACCATCTTGCACCTGCAAAAGCATCAGTTGCTTTGCAGGAACCATCCACAAAACATCGATGTCCTGAAAAAACCAAAGGAAGGGGAGCAAGACATCCCCGAATCAGAGGAGGCAGACCCCTAGGGGAGGAGGGAATCTCGTCTGACTCTGCCTCCCCCTGTGCCTATTGCCAAGTCTGCGCTTCACCTACCGCCACCCGGACAACCTCATCAGGTCGTTCGACCTGATTCTCAAAAACCCGAGCATTTCGTGCTTTCCAGATATACCACCTGTGAACCCGGATTTGCAGAACCCAAAAAATGATCCACATTAGCACAAACAGACTCCGTAGGGAAGAGTTGCGGCCACACCGGAACATGTGCTAAAGCCCAAACCTGGTGAGCCGGCAGGCACAGGAAAATGGCATGATTAATAGTCTCCACAGCTGCCCCACACCGTACACAGTGTACATCACAATCCACCCCTCGTCGTCGCAAATTATTTGATACCAAAATACAGTCCGTCAAAACTTGCCACATGAAATGTTGTAATTTAGGTGGACAGGGAACCTGCCAAACCTTAGCAAGAATAGGAGCAATCTCTGGACCAGCCCCATAAGCCTGAAAGGTTTTCGGGATCTTTAACCGCTCCACCTCATTCCTCGATTTAATCGTATATATTTCATGTTTAGTAAAATGCCAACCTAAGTAATCTGCCTTCGAGCAACTACTTAAAGGCAGAGCCTCTATCAGAGCTGCGTCCACGGGATCAAAATGCTCAAGGAGCAAATCCCGGTGCCAAGTATTCGTTTGTCGATTGATCAAATGAGTCAATCGAAGATCTGGGTCCTTAAAAGGACCGTTGCTTAAAGCTGGTCTCGGAAATTGAGCTGGAATCCAGGGATCATGTCATATAGAAATGGAGTCCCCAGAGTCGACCCTTTTAATAAGCCTTTTGTTTACGAGAGATCTAGCTGAGACAATGCTTCGCCACCTATAAGAAGGAGAATATGATATGATCATGAGACCATCCAAGAAGATCATTAAGCCTTGTTCAACACAAACAAAGTTGAAGATCAACTCTTCCAGTCAAACTATTATTTGGGATACATCCATTTGCTAAAGGAGGTTAATCTAGTTGTTCACTTGAAGAGTTTTAGGTCCAATTGGTTTAGGAGCTTCCAAAATTATGTTTGACAACCAGGAGTTGTTTCTAATAAGTCCAAGATAAAAAAATGATACAACCCATGTTGTTTCTCATCAGCAAATTGGACCAAGGAGTCAAAACAAAGAGAAGATCAAGGAGGCACTTAATGGGCTAATACAAGAGCTTTTGGCCAAATAGAGAATGTGAAATTATATTGGGGATGATACCTATCAAGTCCAGCCCACTTTGAGTCTAATTCAAGTCCAAGAAAACCAAAAATAATCACTTTATTTTGTGGTCAAAGAAGAGTGACGAAAATAGAGATACATGCACCTAGAGTCACTTTGTAGGAAGGGATACATGCACAAGAATTGGGTCTTCATTCAATCATCTATCTTTATTGTTTTTTTTTAGTTTCAAGAATAGTTAATACTTGGATTTGTTACCAAGTTTTCTTATCATATATAAGCTCATGTAAGAGCAATGAAATAAGCAATCCAACTTTTTTATAAAACCTTTTTCTTTTGAGAGTGATTCTCTTCTGTTCTTTGTGAACAAAACCGATTGCTTGGTGTGATTCCAGCAATCAAATCTGACTACTTGGTGTGATTCCAATTGTCAAAACCCTGATCTCCTTATTGCGAGGCTGAGAGATCCGATCCTTTTGGTGCGAGGCTGAAAGATCAAAACGGTATATTAAGATTCTTTCTGCAACTCTTGTGCGACCATTCATTCCACCATCCTTATTCTTGAGGCTTCCTTGTCTTTAGAATTAAGGTGTATCTATCTACCAACTCGAAGGAGTCGATTCCTTGGGAGGGTCACATCAAGTGGTATCAGAGCCTCAAGAATCATATCAGAATATGATCGTATTGGTTCCATAGGATTTGAATTTCGGTAATACCTACTTTTGAAAACTCTAGCAAAAAAGTGAGTCCGGATATTCCATCAACTGTCAAAACTGTTTAGCCAACAAAGCCGTGTTAAAATCATCAACACTCCTAAAACCCAAGCCGCCCAACTGCTTGCTACAACAAAGTTTCTCACAAGCTATCCGGTGCATACCTCCAGAATGACCATTAGAACTCCACCAAAAGTTCGCCACAACACTCGTAAGTTTGGATGTTATTATTTTTGGTAACCGAAAACAAGACATCACAAAGGTCGGTACCGCATTCACAACCGACTTAATCATCACCTCCTTCCCCCCTTTTGACAACAGTTTCGCTGACCAGACGGTAGTCCGATTCTGCAACCGATCCCTAACAAAAGAGAANAAGAGAAAACCTGCGTTTTGGCCCCCCCCCCCCCAAACTCTCCGGGAGACCTAAATACGACCCCATACCACCTAGGTTAGTTATCTCTAGTACCCCCTGCATCTCTGCCTTAGCCGACTCATCGACCTTATGACCAAACTGAATTGAAGATTTCTCCTAATTTATTTGTTGTCCCGAGGCTGCCTCATACTGATTTAAAATATCCAACACAACCCCACATTGATCTCTATCAACCTTACAGAAAAAGGCTGTCATCTGCAAACAACAGATGTGTAATTGGCGGGCACTTATTTGCCACCTTTATACCCGTAATCCGCTTTTCTTCCTCCGCCTTCCGAATATTGGCAATCAGCACCTCCGTACATAAGATAAAAATGTAAGGAGAAAGCGGATCACCCTGTCTTAAACCCCTCTCCGGGACTATCAATCCATTAGGTTGACCATTGAGAAGGACTCTGTATTCAACCGAAGAGACACAGTACATTAGCCACAAAATCCATTTATCCGCAAAACCCATCTTCCGTAATAGAGCGTCGACAAAACCCCACTCCACTCTATCATACGCCTTACTCATGTCCATTTTTATGGCCATAAACTTACTTTTACACGAATTATTAGTACGCAAACCATGAAACATCTTCTGAGCTATCAGGCTATTGTTCGAGATCAAATGACCCGGAACAAATGCTGATTGAGTCTCTGAGATTAGACCAGGTAAAAACCGCTTAAGCCGTTAACACAAAACCTTTGAAATGACTTTATATCCTACATAACACAAACTAATCGGACGCAACTCTGCCATCCGAGTCGGTTTCGCCACCTTGGGGATGAGACAGATATGTGTCCGATTTAAACCCTTATCAAAACTCCCTCGTCAAAAAACTGATTAACCATAGAGACTAGATCCGTCTTTACAACCTTCCATGCCTTTTGGAAAAATAAAGCTGTCATCCCATCTGGGCCAGGAGCTTTGTCCGGGTGCATCATGAGTTTCGCCGTCTTAAGCTCTGCCTTCGTGACAGGGGCCGTTAACCGTGAATTATCTGTGTCTATAATGCAGTTTTGACCTCCCTTAACTCATCCTCGAAATTATTGGGAGCAATCATAGCAAAAAACTCCTCAAAATACGACACTACCGTAGCACATATATCATGATCCTCGGTAGACCAAAAACCCTATTTATTAAACAGCCCCACAATCCAATTCCGGGCCCGGCGCTGCTTAGTTTGTGCTTGAAAATACTTGGTATTTTTATCTCCCACCCACATCCAACGATTCCTACTCTTCTGGTACCAATGCATTTCTTCATCCCGATAGACCTCGCGCAAACGAGCATTTATATCCGAAATGACCTCCAGACCTGTCTCATCATCTGCCTGAGCCACCTCCAATTTGCGCTTAAGATCCTCAATCAAAACCCTCCCGTACAGAGCCTGCTGTTTTCGCCACTGAGATATCGCTCGTCTACAATTAACGATTTTGTCCACAAACCCAGTTGAGTCCTGACCCTATTATCCAATCCAACCTGACGAGATTGCATCCATTAAACCCTCTTTGCCAACCCACCGACGGTCAAACATGAAACCCTTCGTCCCCTCGGCCTCTTCGTACCTAAGCTAGCCACTAGTGGTGTATGATCTGATGCAATCATCGGGAAATATTCCGTAACCGCATCCGGAAATAGGTCATGCCAATCGGTATTACCTAAAGCCCTATCCAGGCGACACTGTATAGGTTTCTTATCTCGCCAATCTAGCCAAGACAAGCAATTCCCCAAATAGCAAAATTCCACAAACCCGCAATCCTTAATCATTCCATTGAAAGAGATAAACGAGGAGCCGTGTCGGAGCTTCCCTCCGTGTTTCTCATGGTTTGACCGACACTTATTTACCGGAAAATGGCTTTTTCATACCCCCACAACGATACTGTGTTGAAATCATACATTTGACTATTGAGTGTGCTTAAGCATACATAAAGTTTTTAAATTTTTGAATTTCGTACTCCAACTTCGAAATCAATACCCCAAGTTTATATGTTGTGCCATAACATACAAAAATGTGTTTATGGACTAACTCTATTAAGCTTCCGTTTAATCACTCTGACGTGGATTCCACATATGCGTAGTGCTTTAGACGACGTCGTTTTGGGAAAATTTGGTTTTATTCTGTTATATAAAGTTTGATTTTCAAAATTAGTAACTCATAAAACTGTGACAAATGTCATTTGTTTGAATTACAATTTTTGCCATATGTGGTATTAAATTTTTATATTAACAATTTTAAATGAGAAAGATAATTCTAAGAAAACTAAAAAAAATTTAAAAGATAACTTTTAAATATATATAAGAAGATAATAATAATTCTAATTTTAAGTTTTTATTCTTAAAAAAGGATTAAATTAAAAAGTTAGTTAAAATAATACCATAATTAAAGAAGTTATATTGTCAATTATTAATTTCGAACGAAAAAAGTGAAACGACTCGACCCGTTTTTTAAATAAATAAAATAATAATAATAATAATAAATTAAAATAGTGGTCTCATATCCACTATTCACCTAACCACAAACAACCAACAGCGGAACATAACCAACATAATACCATTATACAAATAACCAATAATTCAATCCAACAGAATCATAAAAACATGAAACCATCAACCTAACAATGTTCTAATAACTCGTCTCTAACACCATAACAGAAGTTAAGATCACAATCAACGAGACACTAGAACATCCTCCTCTTCATCGACTTGATTCTACGATCACACTTTGCCTTTACCTGCACCACAACACATGAGATGCGTGAGTATTTTATAAACACTCAGTAAGGCAATCCTCCCATTTACTGGGCTATACACACAAACAATTGAGATAACTCTAATCATCAAACAACAATCAATAACCAAGCAACAAATCAATCAACCGCATCGACTGACACACGCATCAACCCACAATCACCTTGCATCGATCGACGCATGCTCGACATTGCAAAAAATTCCTAATTCCGATGCTCCTAGGTCAAACCGCGCAGTCCTCGCATTGCATCGACTGACTCACAAAGTGCACCAAAACACACAAACCAAAGCCACAAAAAGCTTCCCAAAGCCTCTTGCGACTCAATAACGTACTAACATGCCAAATAAACATATAAACAAGCAGATCAGAGAAAATATCAAGCTTAGATAAGCCATGCTCATACACTCACCTTTGCCAAGAAGATCCTGAACCTTAAACAAGAAGATCTACACTCCTAGGAAGCTCATACAACGATCCCAACTAAATATCTCTATAGGAGCAGCCCCAAACGTCAAGAACTCTCAAAAACACTCACAAAACGGCCAAACTCGGCCAAACCCTCGAGTTTCTGCTTTATAAGCGATTCCAGGGTTTTCGTAACCCCAAAACACAACGTTTAACTTAAACTTGTCCGCGAGAACCAACCTTACATTGGTCGATGCACTATTCCGGTTCGCGGATGTTACAAAAAGAAAGTGAACACTCACCTTTATGTAAACAAATAAATACTCTCCTCACAAAATAGTTTCTTCAAATACACTACAATTAATTAGACTTCCTTCTATGGTTGAAGGTTTATTTTTTATTTTTTTTAAAATATATATATATATAATCTAAGAAATGTTTTATTGGTTTATAGTAAGTTTTAAGACAAAGTGGTAATACTTCGTTCTATATATGTTTAAACATTATTAATGCATCTCTAACTCTTATAATTACTGATATGTATTGAATTGTGATTCATTTTGTTTTCTGCATTTAGTCGTTAAAATATTATGAGAAAACATACATATTGGTTTGACAAAATAATCCAGAAATTTTGAAAGATCACCAAAAATTTATATTAGTGGAGATACAAAAATTGGTAAGAGAAATTAAATGTGAAAAAACTTAGTAACCAATCCATAGTTTCGGATAACATAATAAGTTGTTATTTTTTAAGTAGTTGTAAGTTTTACGGTGAAAGTTCTAAAAATTATATTCACAATGCACAACATATTGAAATAATGTTTTTTAATACAATGAGTCTCTCAGGAGATCTAAATCACATATCTTCTTTAAAATATGTAAATAAAAAATAATGAGAAATCTAATACTATCATGAACTCTTCAATAATTATAATCAAATAATGTTTTCTTTTAAAAAATATTATCGATAAATTTCTTATCAAGAAAACTTCTAAGGAATAAAATTTTATCCTAATCAACCGACTTCATCGAGAAAGAATTGTCTTTCGTTCCAACTCATAACTTGTATCCATGCGCTTCATATTCGCATGGAGTTTGCTCCCAGAAATATAGCTACCCCTACCCCCTCACGTCAATCCCATGAACCTCTTATCGATTGTTGTTAAATCCCTCGGATAGTGCCACAATCCGTTACGTACAACAATATGTCATTTAGCTATATATTTAAAAGATTTGACTAGTAATCAAACCTCATGATGTTCATATATTTTACCCTGTTTTCCCTTAATATATTCACATCTTTTGCATCTTTTGCTATCCATTTTGACCATTATTGCACAGCTTTAGGACTGTTCTTGCATTAGAGTTTAGTTACATTGCATTTGCATCTTTTCATGCATAAACAGGTGATTTTGGAGCTTAAGAAGCATGGAAGCAATGCTGAGGAGAAGTGAAGCAATCATGAGGAGAAACCAAGAGAGCTAAGGCTGAAGAACCAAGGTCCGGAGTCCAACTCGACTGCCCACTCGACCAGACACTCGACCGTGTGCTGAGAGGGACTCGACCGAGTGGGAGGAGCACAAGAGGAGCCAACTCGACCGAGCACCAGGTCGAGTTGGTCGAGCCGCCTGGCTATTTTTTCTTTTAACGTTTTTAGGGCTTCCACTACTTTTTCTATATAAGGGCTTGTACCTGCAGCCACCAAAGGAGCCAGCTTTTTAGAGAGGCAAAAACCTAGTTTTTACCTTTCTGGGAATTATTCCTTTTGCACTTTTATTTTATTAAGATCTTGTACTTCTTTTAAAAGGAGAAAAAGACTAAATTCTTCAATATTGTCGGTTTCATAACTTTCAGAATATTGAGAATTTGAGTTTGATTCTTTCTTCAATATTGTAGATCTTTGCTTTATCTATCTAATCATGCAAGTTTCATCATTTTCTGGGTTTATGATTTTGATGTTCATCATGTATGCTTGTGAGTAGTTGCTTAGGATCTTGAGGATGGGTTAGGTTGGGTTGTGTTTGAGGTTTGTTTGATTTGGTCAAGCTTGATTGTTGTAGATCTCTTCTAGGCTAGATGTTCTTAATGCTGATCCTATATCTGAGAGGGTAGGATCTGATTTCAAGCCTCTTAGCATCACACCAATGTCTAAGGAGCATAGATAAGGCTAGATCTAGAGACTATCATTAGGCTTGCTAAGAGATTAGAAGTCTTGTTTGATTTTTGACATATTGCTTAATGCCTGCTTGTGTAGATTCTTTACTTTGTGAGAACAAGTCTAGAGATGCATGAGTTTGATTGTTTCTTGCCATGAGAGTGGATTAAACATGTCTTAGAAATATATGTCTAGAGATTAGCTCAAGTTGTTTGAGATTTGTTGACCAAGTTAGATGACCTCAATCATAGTCCAGCCCATGAATCCCTCCTCAAGACCTTCCTTGTTTATTGATTTCTTAGCTTAAATCCTGTTGTTTGATCGTTGTTTGATTCGTTTTGGTATTGCTCTGTTTTTCTTGTGTTGCTCTGTTTTGCGTATTTGTCCAGCTCGACCCTGCACTCGATCTACACTCGATCGAGTGCTTGCTCGAGTTCCAACCCAGAACTTGTGTTTATGATTTGTGTTTGTCCTGTTTCATTCTAGTTGCATTTCTGTTGCATTCATTTAGTATCATGTTCATTACTTACCTTGCATTAGTTCAATACTTGCATTACTATAGTTTCTATTTCTGTTTTAGCTTCATAATTGTCATAATCATTCTGTAGTTTTACTTTCTGCACTTTATATTTCATAATAGGATTGTTAGTGACAAACATCCTTTACATCTGGCTTGACTTAGACTCATATGCACATCTTGATTGTTCACAAACACTCAGATTGGATTGACACCTCTTATATTACAACAACATAAGGGGAATTGAAACGCCCTGCCATCCATTCATTCATAAGTCATCATTCCATACATCATTCATCACCACACCACAAAAAAATATGTGTTCCACCTCATAACCAACATAGAACTTCACTTCTGAATTCGAGTAAACTACAGAAAAAAAAAAACATATCTTTCCAAAATAAAAAGAAAAATTACTCTCTTACAGAAAAAATAGTATAAATTTGTGAGTTAGGAAACAAGAAAACTAGTTTTATTTATAGCAAATATATTATGTGGAGTTAGAAGTGTCAAACAGGCCGGCCCGCGTCCATCTCGGCTGTCCGCAGCAGGCAATTTCTATTTTCCGGACCGCAACGGGCCTGCCCGCTAAGCCCGCGGACATAAAAGTTGTATCCAAGCTAGTCCCGCTAAGCCTAGCGGATTAGCGGGCTGGCCCACGGGCATAAATAATTTATTAAAAAATAAAATAAAATAACTAAAAATATATATTAAAATAAAGTAAAAGTAATATATAATAATTTAAAAAACAATTTTAAATAAAATCAATGTTTATATTAATTTTTTTTAGATGATTTAATTTTTTTTACATTAAATTATTTGTGTTACCACATACTTTTAAAAAATATATATTTAAAATTATATAAAGATAGTTATATATCTATATTAAATATTTATTTTTATTTAATATTTGAAGACCGCGGCTATAACCCGCTAAAACCCGCAATCCGTTTGGACTAGGCGCGCAAGACCCACTTTTTAACGGGTTTAATATTTAGTGTCCATACCCGCCCAGCTAAAATACTATTTGGGCTAGGTCTGCAGGCATAAAGCCCACTTGACACGTATATGTGGAGTATTACTGGTTTTAAAAAACTTCATACTCTAATAATTGCTCACTCCTTAATTGCTTTATCAAAAGTTGAGTTGAGTTGTATATATAATGGCGTTTAATACATGATTTTGAATTCCTAGGATTAAATGTATTCATTATGGTTATTAATATCTTTCATACATTTAAGACTATTGTTAATAATCAGCATTTCTTATTTCAATATTTGCTTTAGTAAACTTTTTACATAAGTTTATTATTATTATTTATTTTATAACTCCAAATTAAATAAAACAAGCCAATTAAACTGAAAAAAAATCAAATTATTTGTTTTTAAAATGATATTACAAATGATTGATGTTATATAACTCCAAATTAAAAACAAAATAAGCCAATCAAACTAAAAAAAATCTAATTATTTGTTTAATATCTGTCATATTGTTTGATCTTTATTAACTTGAAATTTAAATGATGAGAAATAAATAAAGAATATATAAGAAAATGTGTATGTAAGGAAATTTTTTAAATATTTTATATATTTAAATTATGTTTGTGTTATTTAATTTGGTATTTATTATTAAATTTAAATAGTGAATAAATAACCAAAAAATTCGTATCTTAAATTTTTACTATTATGCAATTTGATATTTATTTTCTTAAATATAATGATATAATAAATTCAGAAGAAAAAGATAACAATGTTTACATGTGTTTATGTGTCAGATTCAGAAAAAGAGTTTTAGAAAATAATTCTACTTTATTATATAACATAAAGATAACAAAATAAAAAAATTGGGATAACATAATTAAATGAAAAAGTTAAATGAAATTTTTTGAGAACTATATATTGTACAGCTCACACTATAACGAGTCCCACCGACACTATCGCCAAAGCTACACGTGATTCCAACGTATCAATCACTCATTTGAAGAATCATCACATTTTTTACAAAATAAAACAAATCCGATCCAGTCTAACACAAGTGGAACAAATTAAGTATTCCAAATCTCCACACAAAAAAAAAATAACGTGAAATATAAAGAATATTCTGGGTGCGGAAGTTCTAATAGATAGAACCTCTAGTGGAAGCGTTGATCCAACAGGTTTGTTGATGCAGCTATTGGAGCAGTTGTCGGAAAATGTGCTGGCACAGATTCTGGTGGTGCAGCTAGTAACGGCATAAGTGCAGCAGCCAATAACTGCGGGTGATGGAGTATATTTTCAGTAGGATTGGTATTGAGCGGTTCTCGGGAGGTACCGAGTCTACTATGGTGGATACATGAAGGACGAGGCTGGAACGCAACTTTCAGTCTCTCAGGTGTTCTCAGGAGGATTGGTTAGACATAGGAGTCCATTACCTGGCAGATGATGCTCACTAGTGGTGAAGGTCAGTGGCTGCCAGGAGAGTGGCAGAGGGAGATGACTTGGGTTGACTTCGTGGAGGAGACTGATGTATGTGATTTTTCACTCCAAATCTTTTACTTGAAAAGACTACACGACGACTGAAAGTGCACAGTAAATCAGTGTAGTATTTTAGGATCGATCCCACGGAGAGTAATAGCTAACACAAATTGAATTAAAAGAGAAAGAAAAATGGCTAAGACTAAATAAGAGATTGGGGGTTTGGTTTTCCTAATATCTATTGCAAATAAAGAAAGCTTAAATAAAAGCGGTTTAAAACTTTAAGACAAAGGCGTTGGGCGTTTGGGAGTCATCTGTTTTCATGGTTCTAAGCAATATTAAGTGTCAAGATTTAACAAGTAAATACTAATTTCGGTATAGGTTATCAACTACGAAACACTAATGAAATAACAAGCTATTTTCATAGAATGAAAGTCAAAAGTCTTCATACTCCCAAATGGTAAAACCTCTTTTACTTCAAAAGGGCCTCCCCATCTGCTTTTTAACTTTCCTGGGAACAACTTAAGCCTTGAGTTGAAAATTAGAACTTGATCTTCAGCAGCTGTTCTATAGGCCCAAAGTGTTTCATCAAGTTTGCTAGATGATGTGTGTGATTTTTCACTTCAAAATCTTTTACCTTAAAAGACCACACGACGGCTGAAAGTGCACAGCTAATCGGTAGTAGTATTTGAGGATCGGTCCCACAGAGAGAGAGTTGTTGTTTAAAGAATCCGTCGGTAGAGATGTAAGGTTAGGACTCAATAAAAATGGAAGTTTTAGTGTCAAGGTTGTAGTAAGCAAATAAGCGAAAATAAAAGCGAGTAAAAATAATAAAACAAGCGTTAGACATCAAGGGAAATCGTTGGGGTTCAATGATCTATCTATCTAGGAAAGTTTAGGGTTAGTTTGTTTATCTAAAACTCAGACTATGAAACACGAATGAACCGTTAACTTATAGTTCACAAGCTAACAGTCTTAGATCTCTACACTGCGTTACGCAACTGTCGCACGCAACGACGCATAGATCAAAGCATTTAAAATAGGTTCGATTCTAATCCATGAAATTTCATAGGTAAGGGGTATGTGCTTCCTATGACTCCTCACACATCTAAGCTAGGTCAAGCACACATGCAAGCTTTTGACAAAGCACACACACTTAAGATCATAGTTAGTTCATGGATTGACTGGATTGACTTGATTCCACTTCGAGGAGAAATATGACTCTTCCAGCTTTCCATAGACACCAAGTACGTCGAAATGTGAGTTGTATAAGGTCTTCACACGTTGTCCATACTGTAAAGTTCTGAATCTTTCCTAAAACGTATTTTCCTTGTCTTTTGGTCCTTTTTGCTATAAAACCTGTAAAACCTTCTTGAAACCTAAAATAATTGATAATAGACCTTAAAGCCTTGAAATCATACTAAACTCTTCCTAAATGCATACTAAATCTATAGCTAAAATGGGTAAAATAATGATGTTATCAACTCCCCCAGACTTAGACTTTGCTTGTCCTCAAGCAAATAATCATAATAAATCATGGAAAAGAGGATTTGAAAATATTGGGAATTCACTTATCTTTGGGGATATTGTCTTTGCACACTTCTTCGCCTTGACATTAGGAACTTCCATTTGTAATCCACCATGAGAATCATCAACGCTCCTTGATCCCACAATTCTTTAGAGTCTCCAGAATCTCCATTGTCATCTCTTTACAAAAATTAAAGCAATAATAAAAAGTGAAATCTTACCAAGGGAAAATCGATCCATGGCTTGCAGACTCTCTTCAAGCCAAGACTTTCTTCGTATGATTCCTTTCCTCTCCCTTTTCTCTTTTCTTCATTTTTTTTAATCAAAGGTGTAGGCGAATACTGGGGTCATCGATAATTTACCTACCCCTCGTTTCCAAGCTTTGTGTGATCATTTGACTCAAGAGTAGAATAATGAGGTCACAGGTAATTTACCTACCCCTCTAAACTAATCAAAATCATCTCATCTTTTATTCTCTCTTTTTTTTTTCTTTTTTTTTTTTTTTAGAGTATTGAAGGGAAGAGAGAGGGTAATATACTTTTGAAGAAGTGCAATGTCTTGTGTTGCTTGAATGTAGAGATCTAGTCCAATGTATACCAATTCCCAGGGCTTGAAAAATAAGTCCGGTTTAGGTCCTATAAAAGTTAGAGACAACGTTAGATCATCTGAATATCCATCGAATAGGGACTTGGGGGATTGTTGAGTCGGCTCACAGTCTTTCCAAACTTTGGTTCTGTTGTCAAGCATAATCAAGAGTCATAAGAGTGTTAATCCAAATCAAATAAACCGTTATAATAAGATCATAATCCCCTACTAGTTTTGACTCAATAAAATAAAAAAAATGTGACTCGATAAAAAAGTCAAGATTATTGATGTAAAAAGTGGAAAAAGGTCTCAAGTCAACAAAATAGAAAGTAGCATTAGTATAGGATGGAACATCCTTCCCCCCAGACTTAAATCACACCGTCCTCGGTGGAAAAAAAGAAAGAGTTGAGGATTAAAAATCATAAGGAAAAGTTAGGGTTTAAGAACAATGTCACCTTGATGGTTGCCCAGAAATTTTCTAGAGTTCGGCTGTGGTAATGAAAATGTGGTGACTAACCGTTTGTACTTCCTTTGGTTGTTTGACATCGAGTCTGAACTAGGCTAAGTTCATTCGAATTTTGTTTGATATATCTCTAAAAACTTCCTCCTTGAAACAAAAACCTAAAACAATCAATAATAATGATAAAATAAAAATAATAAAAACATACCTAAGTAAAAGAATGGCGATGGTAGATGGTGGGATGGTGGTGGTTCAGATTTATCTCGCGGTACACGGATGAACGGTCGCGGACAGCAGCAAGTACGGTGGGGCGTGGTACGCGGTACGCAGGACATGGTACATGGTACGCGGGACATAGGACATGGTACGTGGTACGTGGTATGTGGTATGTGGTACGTGGTACATGGTACATGGTACGTCGTACATGGTACGTCGTACATGGTACATGGTATTGGCTACGTTGGTATGGGTGGTGGGGACTCTCGGCATCGATCACATGAGGATTGTGATTGATCCGTCGCCTTCGGCTTGCTTCGGTCACGGTGAACATGGCCGGTCAGTAGGTAGTGCTTGCCACTAGACAAAGTGTGCATTGCCAATCCATGGTCCTTCTTCTTCCTTCTTTTTGGCTTTTCTTTTTTCTATTTTTTTTTGTTTTTGTTTTTATAAACCTGAAACTAAAATGCAAAGTATTAAAAGTAAAAGAAAATAAATCCTAAAAATAAAAACTTACTAGACATGGGTTGCCTCCCAAGAAGCGCTCTTGTTTAACGTCGTTGGCTCGACGTTAACTGGATTTCTCAAGCAGGATGAGGAGAGTCGGTTTTCCTTAGACAAACTCTCTTGGATCTTTCTCCATTGTAGGCATCAGGTGGCTCTCTTGCATAATCTTCTTCTCTACATCTTCGAGTTGGAGGGTTAAATGGTTTAGCTTCATAGAAAACGTCTCCATTGATGTTTGTGAGAGTCATTCTTCGGTTAGGCCAGTCCATGACGGCTCCAGCTGTGGCTAGGAATGCTCCTACAAGGATAAGTGGTGTAAATCTTCCCTACTCAGCATTGATAACTTGAAAGTCGGTTGGAACATTGCAGATTCCGACTCTCACTTGGATGTCTCGGACCATTCCTTCGGGTATTGTGAATGAGGAGTTGGTGAGTTCTATGCGTATGTCTGAAGGTTGTAAGTGTCTCAAGCCAATCTTCTTAGCAGCATCGGTTGACATGATGTTGATAAATGAACCAGAATCACATAATGCATCTTCGAATTTAACTCCATTTATATAGCAAGTGATGAGGAATCGGCAGGGCTTCCCACTTTGTGTGGTGTTCGCAAATCTTCAGGTTCCAAAGCTTTTAGGAACAAATCTCTAATCTCGTCTACTGATTCTCTGCTTTCCAAAAATAAACGAGAAATATCATGTTGGCACCAAGCATTCATGGAAGACGTACCAAGGGGTAAAGCTTTAACAGCTTTGTTGAACTTCTCCAAATCTTCCTCGCTAATGCGTCTTCTACGCCATAGTTTTTGTGTCTCAGCTGGTGCGTCTGGATAGAGAGATAGTCTTGCCTCCCTAAAGTGATCCTCCACATGTTCCCCAGTAATATAGCTCTCCATGAAGAAACACTTCAATGAAAACTTGCTCCATGCTTCTTCGAATGAGATGTGGGGCGGAATATCTTTCATCAAAGTCTTAAACTTGTCTCTTGGGGGCTCATCCCATCTAGAGACTGTTTGAATCTCCCCAAACTCGGCGGTTTCGTGCTCCTCTTCTTCTTCTATGATTGGCTTAGCTTCTGGTTCTCCTTGTTGAGGGTTAGAAAAATCAGATCCATCATCTCCAATGGACTCATCCTCATAATCGGTTTCATAGTCCTCTTCTTCCTCAACGATTTCGTCTTCTCCTAGACCTTCTAGGTCTCTTGGTGGTGAGGCTTCAAGTTTTGTCACAGCAAAACAATCCTTGGTAAGGATCGAAACTTCTTCTCCTTGAGAGATCTCTTGCAAATCGGGTATAAAACTCTTGGTCTTCATCGAAACTTGTAGCTTATCTCTCAAAAAATATTTTTTTGGTTCTGCAGCTTCTAGGGGGGCTTCCTTAACATCAAGATATTGTGGAGGAGGAGTAGGGTTCTCTCTTGTCTTAATAAGGCTAAGGTTTCCCTAGCCTAAAAGGAAACATGAATGTTTTCCTTTTTCATCAAGGATTTCCTTTTCTTCTTCTTCCTCCTCGTCGAGCTTAGCTCCTTCTTCGTGTTTGTGTTCAGCAACACATGAGGTGAGATCCTCAATCTTATCAGCAAGATCTTTGTTCTTCTCTTTTATCTCTGATTCAATCTCCTTAAGTAGCGTGTGGCTCTCCTTCGTGAATGTAAACTTTTCGGAAAAGACTTGTCCAAAACGTTTTTGTGCAAAATCGAGACCAAACATCTTCCTCTCAGCTTCATATGCTCGGTTTTCTAGATTCTCTACACGTCTCCTTGTGTCTAAATCCTTGTTGATTAAAACTCCATACTTGGACTCATGGTCTTTTGTTAAATCGAAAACTTCATTGCCCAAGTCTCTAATGTTGATTGCATTGTCTAGAGCACTCTTGAGATGTCTCTCTTGTTCTTCTACAAGACAATGGAGTCTTCTCTCCATGGTTGAAGCATCTTTAGATCTTTGATCCTCTATGCTTCTAACTCTAACAACAATGTCATCCATCTTCCTTGAAAGATCAAAATCGATTTTATCAAGCTTCTCTTATAACATCGTCATAGTCTCATCTTGAAGATCAGCTAAATGACTTATTAGGTTCAGCATCTTCTCTTCTTCAGCTCTTTGTTGTGTAGACTCACGAAAATTGTCTTCAAAGACTTGGTGAGGGAACCAAATATAATCAGGCTCTCGGCGTGGATAGAGGCGGTTTAAATTGGTGTCTGCCCTTTGAAAACGGCTTGGGCGGTGACTTGGAACAGGTTCCCACTCTTCATAAGTATCATATGGTGCTGGAGATGGTCGGGTTCTTGGGCTACCTCGGTAGAAAGCTTCCTCTTGGTGTTGAAATTTCGGTAACTTATTCATTAGGGATCTGATATGTCATGCAACAGTAGAAGTTTTTGAGCTCTTATTCTCCATCTTCTTTAGTAGATGATAGATCATAAGACTCATCATTCTCTCTTTGCAAATCTTCATAATGGCTCTCCTTGGCATTTTCTTTAAAATAAGCTTCTCCTTCATCGGTTTTGTAGTACTCTTCTCTAGTCCACTCCTTGGACTTGTTAGGATCGGTTGGGTACTCAAGTGAGGCTCCATATTCCTTTTCAGCATCAGTGGGTTGATATAGTTGATCATCACTCCAATTGTTGCATTCACCGGATTTGTTGAACAAGGCTTCTACTTTCCAGTCTAGGCGGCTCTCAATGGTGTCAATGGTGTAGCCTAAGTTGATAAGCTTCGTTCCATGATCTTGTAAATCCTCAAAATGGTTTAAAGCTTGATTGTTGATGGCATTGATTTGTTCCTCCAAGCGTGTAACGTCCTTGGTGATAGTTTCAAGTTTAGCTCCAAACTCAATACTCATATTATCCAATTTAGCATTTAGAACTTTATTAGCCTCCTCTTGACTTGATATAAGTTCATCCGTCATCTTCATAAGCTTTTCTTCAGTGTAAGAGCTCCTTGAAATGATTGGTTTGCGAGTGTCATAGAAAATGTTTTCATTGACATCGACATTCATGACTTCTTGCGGATCAAGGTGTTGGTCCGTTGCAAATAATGGTACGTCCGTGTGGTACGACGTGAAAGAATGGTCAGCTCGGCAGTAAGCTGGTCCCGTGAGTGCTCGGCCTTGAGGTGGTCGAGTGAAAGAACTGCGACAAGGTCGCCTAAGTGATGGTACAACGGTTGGTCGAGAGTGACCAATGCGTGAACCGTGCAGCGAGTGGCCTTGCGGACCGGATGGGTATCCATCTGTGGCTCGGTAGTGTGACATGAGCTGTGCGATTGTGAGATTCTCAAAATCTCCTGGGAGAGCGTCGTGGTTCATCCTCAAAGTCTCATGAAACAATAAAAAACAAAAAGAAAAATTAAAAAGCAAGGTGTCCTAGACGTTACTCTAGTTCCTAGACTCTTGTAAACAACAATCTCTCCCCGGTAACGGCGCCAAAAAGCTTTGATGTGTGTAGATTTTCATTTCAAAATCTTTTACCTTAAAAGACCACACGACAGCTGAAAGTGCACAGCTAATCGGTAGTAGTATTTAAGGATCGATCCCACAGAGAGAGAGTTCGTGTTTAGAGAATCCATCGGAAGAGATGTAAGGCTAGGACTCAAAAAAAATGGGAGTTTTAGTGTCACAGTTGTAGTAAACAAATAAACGAAAATAAAAGCAAGTAAAAATAATAAAACAAGTGTTGGGCATCAAGGGAAATCGCAGGGGTTCAATGATCTATCTATCTAGGAAAGTTTAGGGTTAGTTCGTTTATCTAAAACTCGGACTACGAAACACGAATGAACCGTTAACTTATAGTTCACAAGCTAACCGTCTAAGATCTCTACACTGCGTTACTCAACTGTCGCAGGCAACGACGCATAGATCAAAGCATTTAAAATATGTTCGATTCTAATCCATGAAATTTCATAGGTAAGGGGTATATGCTTCCTATGACTCCTCACACATCTAAGCTAGGTCAAGCACACATGTAAGCTTTTGGCAAAGCACACACACTTCAGATCATAGTTAGTTCATGAGGCAAACGTAAGCATTAAGCAAAGACTTAGAATTTAAGTATAGAATAAACAAGATATAAATCTAACAAGCCCTAAAAATTTCCACCTAAACTAAGATCATCTCCCCCCCTTTGATTATCCCTTTAAACTCAATTAGAAAACTCTATAGCATGTTTAAGGGAATAAACTCATAAACATAAAAGAATAAATAGAGAAAAAAGATTTAGATATTACTTCAATGGTTGTCAAACAAAGTTGTAAGGATCTTCTTCCTTTAGAAACAAAGAACAAAGCAAATAGAATAGAAAAGAGTTGGTGGATCTCAAAGCTTTAAAGAGAGGGACGAGAGAGGGCTTCAGGTCGTTGGCTGCTCCTCTGGTCGTGATCTCTTGGCTGCTCCAAAATGTGCACCCCCTAAACCCTAGGTCTTAGAAGAGTATTTATAGGGTTTTGTCTAGGTTTAGGGTTTTGTAAGGGTAGAAACGTCTTTTCTTCTTGAGTGCAGGACAAGGGGGGTGTAGTAATATTCTAGAACGTGGTGAAGACTTGGACTGGGCCGCCGTGGTGGTCGCTGGTCAGGCCTTCAATAAAAGCTCATTGGCTTGATGGTTCTCCTTTCGTCGGCTTATAACACGTCTCGGTAAATCGGGCATAACTTCATGTAGCTTGAATGGATTGACTTGATTCCACTTTGAGGAGAAAGATGACTCTTCCAGATTTCCATAGACACCAAGTACGTCTAAATGTGAGTTGTATAATTTCTTTAAAAGTTTCCCGTACTGTAAAGCTCATAAGTTTTCCTAAAACATATTTTCCTTGTCTTTTGGTCCTTTTTGCTATAAAACCTGTAAAACCTTCCTGAAACCTAAAATACTTGTTAATAGACCTTAAAGCCTTGAAATCATACTAAACTCTTCCTAAATGTATACTAAAATTATAGCTAAAATGGGTAAAATAATGATGTTATCACTAGACCAATCTTTCCTTGTTGCGCCCACTATCCTTGATAGAATTGCTTTGATCTGCTTGTTTGAGACCTCCACTCTCCCACTTGTTTGAGGATGATAAGCTGTAGATACCTTGTGTTTAACTCCATACTTCTTCAACATTCCCTCAAAGTCCTTCTTAATGAAATGAGTCCCTCCATCACTGATCACAGCCCTTGGAACACCATATCTTGGGAAGATTATGGTTTTAAAAAGCTTAAGGACCACCTTGCGATCATTGGTGGGGCTTGCAATAGCTTCAACCCACTTGGAGACATAGTCCACAACTACCAATATGTAAACATTGCCATTTGATGGTGGGTTAAAAGGACCCATGAAGTCAATTCCCCAAACATCAAATATCTCAACTTCCAAAATTGGGTTTTGGGGCATCTCATTCCTTCTTGTAATATTTCCCATCCTCTGGCAAGCATCACAGCTTGTAATGAACTTGTGAGTGTCTTTGAATAGAGTTGGCCACCATAATCCTGCTTGTAGAACTTTTTGGGCAGTTTTGAATGTTGCAAAATGGCCGCCATAAGTTGAACCATGACAGTGCTTCAGAACTCCTTCTACTTCACTTTCTGCTATGCATCTCCTAACCAGGCCATCTGACCCCTTCTTGTATAGATAAGGCTCATCCCAATAGTAATTATTGACATCCTTGAGCAGCTTCTTCTCTTTATAAGGGTCCATGCCTTCTGGAAATTATTCACAAACCTTGTAATTCACTATGTCAGCATACTAGGGCAAATCTTCATTGTCAACTGCCATCCACTCTTCCATTTGGTCCTGCTCGATTGAGTCCCCAAACACACTCGATCAAGTGTATGCTCGAGTGGCCTCCAATTGCATCAGTTTCTCTTCTAGCATTGAATCATCAATTGGTATAACCACTTCTATCCGCATTCTGGACAAGTGATCAGCTACTCCATTCTCTATACCCTTCTTATCCACTATCTCCATGTCAAATTCTAGTAGGAGCAGGATCCATCTTAATAACCTGGGTTTGGTGTCTTTCTTTGAGTAAATGTGTCTCAAAGCAGCATGATCAGTGTATACTATCACCTTGGAACCCACCAGGTAGCTCCTGAATTTCTCAAATGCAAATACAACTGCCAAAAGCTCCTTTTCTATGGTTGAATACCTCCCTTGAGTCTCATCCAAAGTTCTGCTTGCATAGTGTATAACATACAGCTTCTTGTCTTTTTTTCTGTCCCAGTACTGCTCCCAAAGCAACATCAGAAGCATCACACATGATTTCAAATGGAAGATCCCAGTTTGGAGCTTGAAATATTGGTGCTGATATCAAAGCAGTCTTGATCTCCTTGAAAGCTTTCAAACACTCTTCATCAAAACTGAACTCAGTTTCTTTGCATAGCAACCTTGTTAATGGCGTAGCAATCTTAGAAAAATCTTTGATAAACCTCCTGTAAAACCCAGCATGACCCAGAAAACTTCTTATGTCCCTAACTGTCTTTGGTGGCTGAAGCTGGACCATGACTTCAATTTTAGCCTTATCAACCTCAATACCCTTCTCTGAGATCTTATGACCAAGAACTATCCCTTCTTGAACCATGAAATGGCATTTCTCCCAGTTAAGGACTAGATTTGTCTCCTCACATCTTTTCAAGACCCTGCATAGATTAACAAGACAAGAAAAAAAGGAGTCTCCAAAGACAGAGAAGTCATCCATGAAAACTTCAAATACATCCTCAATAAGATCAGAGAAGATAGACATCATGCATCTTTGAAAAGTAGCTGGTGCATTACATAGTCCAAATGGCATTCTTCTATGAGCAAAAGTACCATATGGACATGTGAATGTTGTCTTTTCTTGATCATTAGGATGGATTGGTATCTGGAAAAATCCAGAATATCCTTCCAAAAAACAGTAATGAGTATGATTAGCTAGCCTTTCTAACATCTGATCAATAAATGGAAGAGGAAAGTGATATTTTCTAGATGCAGAGTTAAGCTTTCTGTAATCTATACACATCCTATGTCCTGTTATGGTTCTGGTAGGTATTAATTCATCTTGATCATTGTTAACCACAGTAATTCTACCCTTCTTGGGCACACAATGCACTGGTGAGACCCAAATACTATCAGAAATAGGGTAGATCACACCAGCACTGAGCAACTTAAGGATCTCCTTTTTTACTACCTCTTTTAGGTTGGGGTTAAGCCTTCTTTGAGGTTCAATGCTAGAGTAGGATTCATTTTCAAGGTAAATTCTATGCATGTAGAGACTAGGTGAAATTCCTTAAATATCATCTAGAGAATAACCAATAGCCTTTCTAAACTTTCTAAGTTAATTTAATAGCAGATCAAGCTCTTCATTACTCAAACTAGCATTTGCTATCACAGGATAAGTAGAGGTAACTCCCATAAAAACATACCTTAGCCCAGATGGGAGTGGTTTTAGCTCCACCTTTGGTGCCTTAAGCTCTGACCAGTCATCTGTGAGTGATTCGGCAGGACACACGACCGGGTGATATAGGTGCTTGATGGAGTGCTCATTCGAGTGGGGGGTCGAGCATTGTGCTTCTGCAATCCGAACTGACCATACTTCTTCTCTTGCTATTGCCAATTCTTCAAATGTTTCTGGGGTATCACACCTCCTGTGGGAATCCAATATCTCCTCATAAACCTTGGTTTCTTCATAGAGGAACCCATCTTCTCCATTTTTGGTTAGAACAGTTTTGAGGTGGTCTTGTTCTGATAGCTCTTCCATCAATTCTCCTGCTAGCTTGTCCATTTCTTCAACCCAAAAGACTTTTCCTTCAATTGTTGGCTTCTTCATAGTTTCAACAATGTCAAATGTCATTCTGAAGTCTTCTCCCATGTTTAGATCAATTTTACCTTTCTTCACATCAATTATAGCCCCTGTTGTAGCTAGAAAAGGTCTGTCCAAGATCAAAAGAACTTTTGGGTCTTCATCCATCTCTAACACTACAAAGTCTGTTGGAACCTCCAATGTTCCAATTCTAACTGGTAGGCCTTCCAAGACACCATGTGGCAATCTTATTGATCTATCAGCTAAAATCAATGATATATTGCATGGCTTGTATCTAGTGAACCCCAAGCGCTTGGCTACTGATAGTGGCCTTAAATTGACTGAAGCTCCCAAATCACACAGACATTTGTTGAAGGCTAAAGGTCCTATGGAGCAAGGTAATGTAAAGGAACCAGGATCTCTCAACTTCTGAGGGTTCCCTTGCTTTGGGATTATGGCACTGCATTCATGACTGAGAACTACCATCCCCTAGACTTCTTTTATTCTCTCCATCACAACATCTTTCAAGAACTTCTGGTAAGGGGGGATCAAAGCAAAAGCATCTATCAGAGGCATCTTAAGCTCAATCTCTCTAACTTTCTTATCAAACAGTGCCTTGTACTTCTCAATTATTTGCTTCTTAAATCTTCCTGGGAAAGGCAATGGGGGCTTGTAAGGAGGGGGAACAAACTGGACTTCTTTTTCTTTGGTGGCAGTTGGTTTGATCTTTTCCTGGGTAGGCACTCGACCACCTGCTCGATCAGGCACTTGGTCATTTGCCTGTCCGAGCGTCTGTTCGAGTGGTTGATCGAGCTCTACCTGTTTTTCATTGTTAGTCACTTCTTGCTGAAATTCCTCCCCATCTTGTTCATCACCGTCCTCAGTGATCGACAAGACACCAACTCTCTCTGGTAATGTCCTTCCACTACAAAGGTTAATAGCACTAGCAAACTCAATGGTTTGTTGAACTGACTTTCCTTTTAGCTTGCTCTCCATGAACTTAACCTTTGAGTTTAAGTTGTCAAACTTGATGTTCAGGTCATTATAAGTGGAATCTATCCTCTGGTTGATCTCAACAAACTTCTTTGAGGTTTCCATCTGGCCAGTGGCTTGGTTAAGCAACAGCTACTGCATCAATGTTCTTAAGTCAGGTTCCTGGGCTTGGGTGGTCTGAAACCCTGGTGGGGGACACATTTGACCCTGGTAACCTTGGTTCTGCTGTTTAGGCACATAATTGTGTTGTTGATGTGCTTGTTTTGGTGGATACACTTGGTCCTGTGGATTGGCCACATTTGTACTCCTATAAGACAGATTGTTGGGTTTGAACTGGTTGTAGGGCTTGAAACCTCCTTGGTTTTGCATATAGCACAGCTCAGCTAGCTCATTCTCCCCATCTTGAATTGTTGTGTCCTCCTCAGCAAGAAAGTGAATGTTCTTCTGTTGACTAAGCAGAATCTTGTCTAACTTGTCATTCTTGTACTTCTCATCTGGTGCAGAATCAACAAACCTTACTGTTCTATCATAGTCCTCATTGTAGTTGCCATCAAATTGAGCAAAATGCTCCACTAGCTCCCAGCCATCATCTACATGCTTGTTGAGGAAGTTTCCATTAGAAGCAATGTCTAACAACATCCTTATCTTGGGCAGAACTTCTCTGTATAGTGTGCTGAGCAGTGACTCATTATTGAACCCATGGTGTGGACACTGAGTTTGATAGCTCTTGAACCTCTCCCAAGCTTCACATAATGTCTCATTGTTCTTCTGTGCAAAGCCTGATATCTCATTCCTCAACCTTGCTGTTCTGGCATTGGAGAAGAATTTGGCTAAGAAGGCTTTTTTGCATCCATCCCATGTGGTTATGGCTCCTGTTGGTAGTGTCTTCTCCCATAAGTGAGCCTTGTCTCCTAGTGAAAATGAGAACAATCTGAGTTTGAAGTTATCCTCACTCACACCATTGATCTTGGTGAAGCCACAAAGCCTGTCAAATTCATCAAGGTGATCTAAAGGATCCTCCATTGGCAATCCATGGAATTTATTGGACTGTATCATAGTGATTAGCCCACTTTTAATTTTGAAATTGTTGTTGGCAACTGTAGGAGTTACTATGCCAACTCTTTGTGTATGAGTATTTGGAGCATCTCCTGATCCAATCTGTCTTGGCCTTTGTATTGGTGGATCCATCAGCAACTGTTGTTCCTGTTCTTGAAGGATCCTAGTTTTCTGCTGTCGCAAGTCCCTTGGTAGGCAATTTATGTGATCTATATACCTCTGCAAGTTCTGATTCCCCTTTGATCTTGTCGGCATCAACTAACTCGACCGGCTGCTCGGACTGACACACGATTGAGTGCTAGCTCGAGCTGCGTGGTCGATTGGCTGACTGACTGACTGGTACTCGATCACTGAGTTGAAGGTCACTCGATCGAGTGTATGCTCGAGTGGTGCACCTGAAGCTGTAGCCAACCAACCAAAACTGTGACAGTGGTGAACAATTAGTAACAGAACTTTATCTTGAATCGTTGCTAATCTCAAATGACACAAACAAACACACTAATGGCAACGACGCCAATTGAAGCAAGATATTTTCTCAGGTTTTCTTATGAACTAAATGGATGATCAGAATTGTATGCAAGGTGTTTCAATACCCTTATGTAGTTTTAGCATAAAGGATGTCAATCCATAAAGTGTGTGATGCATGCAATCAAGATATAAACAGAGACTCAGGTAAAGCCAAATATGAAAATTGTTTTGGTACTAACAACACTAATGACAGAAATGTAAATGCATAAAGTAAACTAAATGAAGCAGTAGTGAAATAGAAAATAAATGAACAACCCGAAGGTGCTCGATCAAGCACTCGACCGTGTGACTGGTCGAGTGACTAGGTCGAGTTGGTCTCTATGAAGAACAAATGCAATTTAAACAACTTAAAACAGAACATAATGCAATGAAACAAGATAAAATGCGGTAAGTAAACAACCAGATAACAAAGTAGGCTTCTAGAGATGGATTCATGGGTAAGTGTTAAGGTTGTGGCTATCTAAACTCGTCAACAAACCTCAATCAAACATGAGCTATCTCTAGACAATGATCTTAATGACTCACTAATCCACTATCATGACAGAAGTGATCAAGTTACAGTAACATCCTAACCCAACTCTCATTGGTGAAACCATACTGAACATGCATTAAAAACCAGACCATTACTTGTCAAAAACCACCTTGTGCAACCAATCTCTTGGGACAAGCATGATAATCTCCAGTGTTGGCTTTATCTAACAACCTAGACATTGGTGTGATGCTAGGAAGCTTAAGATTGGTTCTTACCCTCTCAGATATAAGAACAGCCTAGAGCACACCCAACCCAGAAGAGATATTTAAACAATCAAGCTTGACCTTTCCAGATTACCACAACCCTAAACTAGCCTAATTGATGTTCATATATTTCACCTTGTTTTACCTTAGTATATTCACATCTTTTGCATGATTTACTATCTAGTTTGGCCATTATTAAGTAGCTTTAGGACTGTTTATGCATTAGAGTATAATTGCATTGCATTTGCATAGTTTTTAGTATAAGCAGGTGATTTTGGATCCTAAAGAGCATGAAAGAGTGCTGAGGAGGATTGGAGCTATCAAATGAAGAAGACAAGGGAGCTAGAGCAGGAGAATCAAGATCCAGAAGTCCACTCGACCAGACACTCTACCGTGTGCGGAGAAGGACTCGACCAGATGGAAGAAACAGAAGAAGAGGTCACTCGACCAAGCACTCGACCTAGCACCTGGTCGAGTTGATCGAGCCGCCTGCCTATTTTGTCTTCTAGCCTCTTTAGGGCTTCCCCTCTCTTCTATATAAACTCCTTGTACCTCATGGCCGCCAAAAGAACACTTTTTAGAGAAATAATATCTAGACCTAGTATTACCCTTTTGGGAATTATCTACTTTTTGCCTATCTTTTGCTTAGATCTTTAGCCACTTTTGTATTATCTAAAGAAATCTTTGATACTTGTTGGTTCCATAACTTTCTAAGTATTGAGAATTTGGGTTTGATTTCTTCTTCAATATTGTAGATCTTTATCTTATCTTTCTAATCATGCAAGTTTCATCGATTTCTGGGTTTATGATTTTGTTCATCATATGTGAGTAGTGTGTAGAGATCTTAAGGATGGATTAGGCTGGGTAAAGGTTATGGGTGTTTAGATTGATCAAGCTTTATTGTTATACATCTCTTCTAGATTAGATATGCTCTATGCTTTTCTTATACTAAGAGGGTAAGGATAGATCTTAAGCTTCTTAGCATCACACCAATGTCTAAGTTGTTAGATAAGGCTAATGCTAGAGATTATCATGAAGCATGCTAAGAGATTAGATGTTTAAAGTGATTTTTGACATTGATGATGTTCTTGTTTAATGCCTGCTTTTATATGTAATAGCTAGTGAGAACTAGGTCTAAGAGTATCTAAGCTTGATTGTTATTGTCATGAGAATGGATTAACAAGTATTAGAAGATCATTGTCTAGAGATAGTTCATTGTTGATGGAGGTTTGTTGATCAGTTTAGATAACCATAGCTTGAGCCCAGCCCATGAATCCATCCTTAGGACCTTTCCTTGTTTATTGATTTCCTTGTTTGAGTATTGCTATTCGCTTGCTGTTTGATTTACTTTCATTTTGCTCTGTTTTGATTGTTGTTCGGTCTCTGTTCTTCATACTAAGTCACTTAACCTCCCACTCGATCGAGCATCCGATCGAGTGCTTGTTCGAGCATCATCCAATGTTCTTGTTTATGTTCTGCATTTACTTGTTTCACTTCCTGTTTCATTTCCTGTTGCATTCACTTCATTTCTATTTGATCCTGTCTCTTGTCTTGCACTAGTTTAGTTCCTGTTCTTGTTTAGTTTCATTGCTGCTTTGTTTCCACTGTTTACTTTGCATTTAGTAGCTTTACATTCTGCATTTTATCATTATCATTAGGTTGTTAGTTAAAAACATTCATCACATTTGTCTTGACTTAGATAAGTATTCATATCATGATTGCTTGCATCACACTAATTGTGGATTGACATCCTTTATGCTACAACAAGATAAGGGTTATTGAAACACCTTACATCCCCCTGTTCATCCATCATCTCTATCTTCATTCATATCATCATCACAACCAAGAAAAATAATGTTTCAATTTGGCGCCGTTGCCGTTTTAGTGTTTGTTAGTGACATTTAGGATTTATACAAGTCTAAGATTAAGTTATATTGTTCCTTTGATCACTACTGATTAAGATTCTTCATCTGCTTGGTTGTTTTGATTCGCAGGTGCCAAGCCGACCTACAACTCGACCATCTGCACGATCGAGTACCTGATCGAGCCACAAGCTGGATTCAATTAGTCTTCTCGTCTCAGTCAGTTCGACCTTCAACTCGAGCCAGTGCTCGACCGAGTGTGTGTTCGAGTCAGTCATCGAGTCAGTTGATGCAAACAAGATCCAAGGGAAATCAAAATCTTCAGAGGTACCTTGATCACATCAACCGCCTACCAAGAGACCTAAGACAGTAGAGAACAAGAATCCTCCAAGAACAAGAGAATCAGTTGCTAATGGAGCAACAAAACAATCAAGAGCAAAGTCCAAGGCACATTGGTGCAGGAGATGCCCCAAATACACACAATCAGAGAGCTCGTATTGTGCCTCATACAGTTTCCAACAATAATTATGAGATCAAAAGTAGTCTCATCTCAATGATTCAAGCAAATAAATTCCATGGTTTGCCAATGGAAGACCCCTTAGATCATCTTGATGAATTTGATAGAATTTGTGGCCTCACCAAGATCAATGGTGTAAGTGAGGATGGTTTCAAGCTCAGATTGTTTTCCTTCTCACTTGGATACAAAGCACATCTATGGGAAAAGACACTTCCAACTGGTGCTATCACTACATGGGATGCTTGTAAAAAGGCCTTCCTCGCTAAATTCTTCTATAATATTAGAACAGCAAAGTTGAGGAATGAGATCTCTGGTTTTGCACAAAAGAACAATGAAAGCTTTTGTGAGGCATGGGAGAGATTCAAGGGCTTCAAAACTGAATGTCCACACCATGGATTCAGCAATAAGTCTTTGCTCAACACCTTATATAGAGGGGTTCTACCTAAGATAAGGATGATTTTGGACACAGCCTGATGTACATATATTATACCATGTTTAAGCATAGTTTATCCTTCTCTTTTGCATTGTTTAGTAGTAATTACTCATGGAAACTTTATACATATTTGGATCATCTTTCCCTCTTTTTACCACTCTTGTTGATCCAAGTAGCTGATTTCATTATTCAATCAGTTTCCCCTACCCTTAACCAACCTTTCTTTCAAGCCATGTTTATTCTTGTGTGTGTGAGGCCTATTTTGGGATTGAGCTGGGTAGATAGTGTTAGGTTTGAACTGACAAGAATAAAGTATTTTGTAGTTCTAGTTTGCATTTTTCAAACTAGATAGGACTAGGAGATTTAAATTCTGGGTTTGGGACTTGGTGTGTTCAAAAAGAAAAGAAAATAGTGAAAAGAGGAAGAAAACGGTAAAGTCTTTAGGAGAGAAGTGTTTTAAAGCAATTTTAAACTCTTAAGTGAAAGAATGGAGTAGTATAAAAGGTGTAAATAAGGTTCTGGTCAAATAAAAGAAAGATAGAAAAGAAAAGTCTAGTAAAAGCTTTATGACTTGGGAAACAAGTAAGAAAGAGAACCTTCGCATTTAAGAAAGAAACCTCCATTCCACTAGAGAAATCAAGTAAGAAACCTCTCCTAAGACTTAAAAACAGAAAAGATAATAGGGTAAAAGAGAAGAGATGAAGTTAAAGGGTAGAACTAGGACATCATGGGATTAGAATGTTAGGAACAAACACTTTGGGTACCTTTAGGTAGACAAGGTTCTGTTCTTGTATGTGTCTAACTGTTCTTACCTTTATCCTTCTCCTAAAGCTCAATCCACTTTTTGTGAGAGAAACTTTGTTATTGATAAGCCCCACACAAAAGAGAGACCATTCTTGTCTCTAAACCCTTATTACCAAGACAAATGAGGTTGAACATTGCATAATCTGATTCATGTTCTTGTTTAATGAATGTCTAAGGCTTGAATCAGTTAAGGTTGTGAAAGGCTTGTCTAAAATCTTTAAGTATAACTCATTCACCTTGCATCATAGTATTAGTAACTTGGACATTGATTCTAGCTAGTCTATTAACAGGTTTTAGGTCCTCAGATCCCACTTTCAAACCTCTTTTCCTACTTATGTCTTGTTTGTTTGCTTGAGGGCAAGCAAAGACTAAGTTTGGGGGAGTTGATGTACATATATTTTACCATGTTTAAGCATAGTTTATCCTTATCTTTTGCATTGTTTAGTAGTAATTCCTTAGGTTTTATAGTCATTTCTGTCCAAATATGCACTTAGGATGTTTAGAAGCATGCATTGCATACATTTATGCATTTGGAGTATTATTAGATATTATGGAGCTCTAAAAGGGTAAGGAAGGACATGGTGTTATTTCTGGAGCTAAACAAGAGGATTGGACGTATCAGGAAGGGAAGAGAAGGAACTCGACCATACCACTCGAGCAGGCACACGGTCGAGTACATGGTCGGATTCATAACGAGCTCCTCAAAGATCCATTCAAATGAAGATCTTATGTTGCGATTCAGCTTCATACTTATTCACGAGAGTTGTAGTAAATTGAGTTACCTTTCCAATGCCGGTGGTTTCAAGGCAATCTGAGGTGTGGTTCAAGAGTTATCCCGATTTTACTAAACAGATATCATCCCAGATCGAAGGCTCGAGCTATGTGACAGACCAACCACTCGACCATGCACTCGACCGAGCACATGGTCGAGTTGACTGCCACCTCTCTATTTTTTCTCCTAGATAACTAGGGCTTTTCCTATAAATTGGCCTCTTATCTCTGGCCACAGGACATATTTGTTTTTTTTAGGTCTAGCCACCAAAACTTGTAATCTTCATAACTTTTGATCCTTGAAGTATTTTCATTTGATTTTTTCTACAAAGTTGCTTATTTTATCATCATCTTTATGATTATATCTGTTTTATCATTTTCTGGGTTTGTGTTCTTACATCTCATTTATTAGATTCTGAGTAGAGATAGATTCTTAAGGATGGGTTAGGTTGGTAGAGAACTTAGTTTGTTTAGGATTGTTTAAGCTTGAATTCCATAGAATCCTTTCTAGATTAGGTGAGCTCTAAGCTGTTCTTATACTGGGAGGATAAGGATAGATCTTAAGCTTCTTAGCATCACACCAATGTTTAAGTTGCTAGATAAGGCTAATGCTAGAGATTATCATGTAGCATGCTAAGAGATTAGCTGTTTAAAGTGATTTTTGACATTAATGATCTGATTCTTAAAGCCTGTTTAGTATGATTTTACCAATGAGAGTTGGGTTAGGATGTTACTAAACTTGATTACCTCTGTCATGAGAGTGGAATGGTAAGCCCTTAAGATCATTGTCTAAGGATTAGCTCTTTGTTGATTGAGTTTCGTTAAGCAACCTAGATAGATTAAGTTTAATACCAACCAATAATTCCCATCCTTAGGATCTATTTGCTACTTGTTTGCTTTTGTTTCTTGCATTTAATTATTTGTCTTTTTCTGCTTTATTGTTTCTGCTTTTAGTTTTAAATTTAATCTTCTGTTCTGCATCACTCGTCCATGCAGTCGACCTTGGTTCATACCATGCTCGATTGAGTGCTAGGTTGAGCTCCAGTTTATTTTCTTATTTATGCTCTGCTCTATTCTAGTTTTCTCCTGTATACTTCTGCTTATTAGTTAATTCTGCTTAGTATTTCTTTAAGTTGTTTTGATTGCTGCATTTTCATTTCTGCTTAATTAGGTTGATAGATACTACCCCATATCTGAATTGGCTTAACTTGTACTATCTTGATTGCATCTTTTGTGATTAGCATAATCCCATTTGGATTGACACCTTAAGTACTACAATGCATAAGGTTAATTGAAACAGTAAACAGCTTTGTTACTGTTTCTAGGGTCAGAATGTGTGACAATCCAATGCGTTTGACTGATTGTAAGAGTTCGGGATGAATTTGGAGTGTTTAGACAACACTTAAACCCGTTTTATCCAAAAACAGGCTTTAACAAAGAAAACAAACTAAAACCGAGAGAAAACATTGATTCGAAGCAGTAAACAGATTTTTTACTCTTTCTAGGGTCAAAATATGTAGCAATCCAATGCATTTGACTAATTATAAGAGTTCGGGTTGAATTTGGAGTGTTTAGACAACACTTATACCCATTTTGTCCCGAAACAGGCTAAAACCGAGAAAACATTGATTTGAAACAGTAAACAGCTATGTTACTCTTTCTAGGGTCAAAATATGTAACAATCCAATGCATTTGACTAAATATAAGAGTTCGGGATGAATTTGTTAGTGTTTAGACAACACTTAACCCTGTTTTATTCCAAAATAGGCTAAAACCAAGAAGACATTGATTCGAAGTAGTAAACAGCTTTGTTACTCTTTCTAGGGTCAGAATATGTAACAATCCAATGCATTTGACTAGTTATAAGAGTTCGGGTTGAATTTGGAGTGTTTAAACAACACTTATACCGATTTTGTCCCAAAACAGGCTTAAACCGAGAAAACAAGCTAAAACCGAGAGAAAACATTGATTCGAAGCAGTAAACAGCTTTGTTACTCTTTCTAGGGTCGAAATATGTAACAATCCAATGCATTTGACTAATTACAAGAGTTCGGGTTGAATTTGGAGTGTTTAGACACCACTTATACCCATTTTGTCCTGAAACAGGCTAAAAACGAGAAAACATTGATTCCAAGCTGTGAAAAGCTTTATTACTGTTTCTAGGGTCAGAATGTGTGACTAACCATTACATTTGACTAATTGTAAGAGTTCGGGATGAATTTGTAGTGTTTAGACAACACTTAAACCCGTTTTATCTCGGAACAGGCTAAAACCAAAAAGACATTGATTCGAAGCAGTAAACAGCTATGTTACTCTTTCTAGGGTCAAAATATGTAACAATCCAATGCATTTGATTAAATATAAGAGTTCAGGTTGAATTTGGAGTGTTTAAACAACAATTATGCCCATTTTGTCTCAAAAGAGGCTTAAAACGAGAAAACAGGCTAAAACCGGGAAAACATTAATTCAAAGCAGTAAACAGCTTTGATTGTGTTTATTGGGTCAAAATGTGTGACAGTCCAATGCATTCGACTAATTGTAAGAGTTCAGGATGAATTTGTAGTGTTTAGACAACACTTAGCCCCGTTTTATCCCAAAATAGGCTAAAACCGAAAAGACATTGTTTTGAAGCAGTAAACAGCTTTGTTACTGTTTCTAGGGTCAGAATGTGTGACAATCCATTACATTTGACTGATTGTAAGAGTTCGGGATGAATTTGGAGTGTTTAGACAACACTTAAACCCGTTTTATCCCAAAACATGCTTAAACCGAGAAGACATTGATTCGAAGCAGTAAACAGTGTTGTTACTCTTTCTAGAGTCAAAATATGTAACAATCCAATANTTGTAAAAGTTCAGGATGAATTTGGAGTGTTTAGAAAACAGTTAAACCCATTTTATCCCGGAAGACGCTAAAACCGAGTAAACATTGATTTGAAAAAGTAAACAGCTTTGTTACTGTTTCTAGGGTCAGAATGTGTGACAATCCATTACATTTGACTGATTGTAAGAGTTCGGGATGAATTTGGAGTGTTTAGAAAACACTTAAACCCGTTTTATCCCGGAACAGGCTAAAACCGAGAAAACATTAATTCAAAGCTGTAAACAGCTTCGATTGTGTTTCTTGAGTCAAAATGTGTGACAGTCCTATGCATTTGACTAATTGTAAAAGTTCAGGATGAATTTGGAGTGTTTAGAAAACAGTTAAACCCATTTTATCCCGGAAGACGCTAAAACCGAGTAAACATTGATTTGAAAAAGTAAACAGCTTTGTTACTGTTTCTAGGGTCAGAATGTGTGACAATCCATTACATTTGACTGATTGTAAGAGTTCGGGATGAATTTGGAGTGTTTAGACAACACTGAAACCCGTTTTATCCCAAAACTGGCTTAAACCGAGAAGACATTGCTTCGAAGCAGTAAACAGCTTTGTTACTCTTTCTATGGTCCAAATATGTAACCATCCAATGCATTTTACTAATTATAAGAGTTCAGGTTGAATTTGGAGTGTTTAGACAACACTGAAACCCGTTTTATCCCAAAACTGGCTTAAACCGAGAAGACATTGCTTCGAAGCAGTAAACAGCTTTGTTACTCTTTCTATGGTCCAAATATGTAACCATCCAATGCATTTTACTAATTATAAGAGTTCAGGTTGAATTTGGAGTGTTTAGACAACACTGAAACCCGTTTTATCCCAAAACTGGCTTAAACCGAGAAGACATTGCTTCGAAGCAGTAAACAGCTTTGTTACTCTTTCTATGGTCCAAATATGTAACCATCCAATGCATTTTACTAATTATAAGAGTTCAGGTTGAATTTGGAGTGTTTAGACAACACTGAAACCCGTTTTATCCCAAAACTGGCTTAAACCGAGAAGACATTGCTTCGAAGCAGTAAACAGCTTTGTTACTCTTTCTATGGTCCAAATATGTAACCATCCAATGCATTTTACTAATTATAAGAGTTCAGGTTGAATTTGGAGTGTTTAGACAACACTGAAACCCGTTTTATCCCAAAACTGGCTTAAACCGAGAAGACATTGCTTCGAAGCAGTAAACAGCTTTGTTACTCTTTCTATGGTCCAAATATGTAACCATCCAATGCATTTTACTAATTATAAGAGTTCAGGTTGAATTTGGAGTGTTTAGACAACACTGAAACCCGTTTTATCCCAAAACTGGCTTAAACCGAGAAGACATTGCTTCGAAGCAGTAAACAGCTTTGTTACTCTTTCTATGGTCCAAATATGTAACCATCCAATGCATTTTACTAATTATAAGAGTTCAGGTTGAATTTGGAGTGTTTAGACAACACTGAAACCCGTTTTATCCCAAAACTGGCTTAAACCGAGAAGACATTGCTTCGAAGCAGTAAACAGCTTTGTTACTCTTTCTATGGTCCAAATATGTAACCATCCAATGCATTTTACTAATTATAAGAGTTCAGGTTGAATTTGGAGTGTTTAGACAACACTGAAACCCGTTTTATCCCAAAACTGGCTTAAACCGAGAAGACATTGCTTCGAAGCAGTAAACAGCTTTGTTACTCTTTCTATGGTCCAAATATGTAACCATCCAATGCATTTTACTAATTATAAGAGTTCAGGTTGAATTTGGAGTGTTTAGACAACACTGAAACCCGTTTTATCCCAAAACTGGCTTAAACCGAGAAGACATTGCTTCGAAGCAGTAAACAGCTTTGTTACTCTTTCTATGGTCCAAATATGTAACCATCCAATGCATTTTACTAATTATAAGAGTTCAGGTTGAATTTGGAGTGTTTAGACAACACTTTTACCTATTTTGTCCCAAAACAGGCTAAAACCGAGAAAACATTGATTCAAAACAGTAAACAGCTTTGTTGCTGTTTCTAGGGTCAGAATGTGTGACAACTTAATGCATTTGACTAATTGTAAGAGTTCGGGATAAATTTGAAGTGTTCAGACAACACTTAAACCCGTTTTATCCCGAAACAGACTAAAACCGAGAAAACATTGATTTGAGACAGTAAACAGCTATTTTACTCTTTCTAGGGTCAAAATATATAGCAATCCAATGCATTTGACTAAATATAAGAGTTCGGGTTGAATTTGGAGTGTTTAGACAACACTTATACCCATTTTGTCCCAAAAGAGGCTTAAAACGAGAAAATAGGCTAAAACCGAGAAACCATAAATTCAAAGCAGTAAACAGCTTTGATTGTGTTTCTTAGGTCAAAATGTGTGACAATCCAATGCATTTGACTAATTGTAAGAGTTCAGGATGAATTTGGAGTGTTTAGAAAACACTTAAACCCGTTTTATCCCGGAACAGGCTAAAACCGAGAAAACATTGATTTGAAACAGTAAACAGCTTTGTTACTATTCCTCAGAATGTGTTGCAATCCATTATATTTGACTGATTGTAAGAGTTCGGGATGAATTTGGAGTGTTTAGACAACCCCTAAACCCATTTTATCCCAAAACAGGCTTAAACCGAGAAGACATTGATTCGAAGCAGTAAACAGCTTTGTTACTCTTTCTAGGGTCAAAATATATAACAATCCAATGCATTTGACTAAATATAAGAGTTCGGGTTGAATTTGGAGTGTTTAGACAACCCCTAAACCCATTTTATCCCAAAACAGGCTTAAACCGAGAAGACATTGATTCGAAGCAGTAAACAGCTTTGTTACTCTTTCTAGGGTCAAAATATATAACAATCCAATGCATTTGACTAAATATAAGAGTTCGGGTTGAATTTGGAGTGTTTAGACAACCCCTAAACCCATTTTATCCCAAAACAGGCTTAAACCGAGAAGACATTGATTCGAAGCAGTAAACAGCTTTGTTACTCTTTCTAGGGTCAAAATATATAACAATCCAATGCATTTGACTAAATATAAGAGTTCGGGTTGAATTTGGAGTGTTTAGACAACCCCTAAACCCATTTTATCCCAAAACAGGCTTAAACCGAGAAGACATTGATTCGAAGCAGTAAACAGCTTTGTTACTCTTTCTAGGGTCAAAATATATAACAATCCAATGCATTTGACTAAATATAAGAGTTCGGGTTGAATTTGGAGTGTTTAGACAACCCCTAAACCCATTTTATCCCAAAACAGGCTTAAACCGAGAAGACATTGATTCGAAGCAGTAAACAGCTTTGTTACTCTTTCTAGGGTCAAAATATATAACAATCCAATGCATTTGACTAAATATAAGAGTTCGGGTTGAATTTGGAGTGTTTAGACAACCCCTAAACCCATTTTATCCCAAAACAGGCTTAAACCGAGAAGACATTGATTCGAAGCAGTAAACAGCTTTGTTACTCTTTCTAGGGTCAAAATATATAACAATCCAATGCATTTGACTAAATATAAGAGTTCGGGTTGAATTTGGAGTGTTTAGACAACCCCTAAACCCATTTTATCCCAAAACAGGCTTAAACCGAGAAGACATTGATTCGAAGCAGTAAACAGCTTTGTTACTCTTTCTAGGGTCAAAATATATAACAATCCAATGCATTTGACTAAATATAAGAGTTCGGGTTGAATTTGGAGTGTTTAGACAACCCCTAAACCCATTTTATCCCAAAACAGGCTTAAACCGAGAAGACATTGATTCGAAGCAGTAAACAGCTTTGTTACTCTTTCTAGGGTCAAAATATATAACAATCCAATGCATTTGACTAAATATAAGAGTTCGGGTTGAATTTGGAGTGTTTAGACAACCCCTAAACCCATTTTATCCCAAAACAGGCTTAAACCGAGAAGACATTGATTCGAAGCAGTAAACAGCTTTGTTACTCTTTCTAGGGTCAAAATATATAACAATCCAATGCATTTGACTAAATATAAGAGTTCGGGTTGAATTTGGAGTGTTTAGACAACCCCTAAACCCATTTTATCCCAAAACAGGCTTAAACCGAGAAGACATTGATTCGAAGCAGTAAACAGCTTTGTTACTCTTTCTAGGGTCAAAATATATAACAATCCAATGCATTTGACTAAATATAAGAGTTCGGGTTGAATTTGGAGTGTTTAGACAACCCCTAAACCCATTTTATCCCAAAACAGGCTTAAACCGAGAAGACATTGATTCGAAGCAGTAAACAGCTTTGTTACTCTTTCTAGGGTCAAAATATATAACAATCCAATGCATTTGACTAAATATAAGAGTTCGGGTTGAATTTGGAGTGTTTAGACAACCCCTAAACCCATTTTATCCCAAAACAGGCTTAAACCGAGAAGACATTGATTCGAAGCAGTAAACAGCTTTGTTACTCTTTCTAGGGTCAAAATATATAACAATCCAATGCATTTGACTAAATATAAGAGTTCGGGTTGAATTTGGAGTGTTTAGACAACCCCTAAACCCATTTTATCCCAAAACAGGCTTAAACCGAGAAGACATTGATTCGAAGCAGTAAACAGCTTTGTTACTCTTTCTAGGGTCAAAATATATAACAATCCAATGCATTTGACTAAATATAAGAGTTCGGGTTGAATTTGGAGTGTTTAGACAACCCCTAAACCCATTTTATCCCAAAACAGGCTTAAACCGAGAAGACATTGATTCGAAGCAGTAAACAGCTTTGTTACTCTTTCTAGGGTCAAAATATATAACAATCCAATGCATTTGACTAAATATAAGAGTTCGGGTTGAATTTGGAGTGTTTAGACAACCCCTAAACCCATTTTATCCCAAAACAGGCTTAAACCGAGAAGACATTGATTCGAAGCAGTAAACAGCTTTGTTACTCTTTCTAGGGTCAAAATATATAACAATCCAATGCATTTGACTAAATATAAGAGTTCGGGTTGAATTTGGAGTGTTTAGACAACCCCTAAACCCATTTTATCCCAAAACAGGCTTAAACCGAGAAGACATTGATTCGAAGCAGTAAACAGCTTTGTTACTCTTTCTAGGGTCAAAATATATAACAATCCAATGCATTTGACTAATTGTAAGAGTTTAGGATGAATTTGGAGTGTTTAGAAAACACTTAAATGACTGATTGTAAGAGTTCGGAATGAATTTGGAGTGTTTAGACAACGCTTAAACCCGTTTTATCTCGGAACAGGTTAAAACCGAGAAAACATTGATTTGAAGCAGTAAACAGTTGTGTTACTCTTTCTAGGGTCAAAATATGTAACAATCTAATGCATTTGACTAATTGTAAGAGTTCGGGATGAATTTGGAGTGTTTAGACAACACTTCAACCCGTTTTATCTCAAAACATGATTAAACCGAGAAGACATTGATTCGAAGCAGTAAACAGCTTTGTTACTCTTTCTAGGGTCAAAATATGTAACAATCTAATGCATTTGACTAATTATAAGCGTTCAGGTTGAATGTGGAGTGTTTAGACAACACTTATACCTATGTTGTCCCAAAACAAGCTAAAACCGAGAAAAGATTGATTCGAAGCAGTAAACA